>NC_025996.2:88516857-88544886 GCF_000442705.2 Elaeis guineensis
CCCTGCTCTCTAATGTGAATATTAACCTAATTGTCTCTCAATTTTCTGCAGCCATATTTGATTTTAAGATAGAAATGATTTGTCTCTATTTTTGATTATCCCTCTAAAGTTTTTTTTCTAGGGAACAACTTAGATAATTGCTATTAATTGTAGAAGCCACTAGTCCCTGTGATAATTGCAGGACAAGTCTCTATACTCTAAATATGGTAAAAAATTGAAAGTAAAATAAAAATGAAGGATAGAAAGGTAATTTTTATGGATTTTTCTCAAGTTAGGGGTTAAAAATATTTCACCCCTCCTCTTTATGGTTCTAGCACCTTTGACAAAGGACAAATGCCTTTGACTAGAATAACATTATTCTCCAAATATGTATGTATGTATGTATGTATATGTGTGTGTGTATTTCATTTGGAAAGATAAACATGGGTAGCTGGGATATTCAAACTTATCCTACAATTAAAAGATGTCTTGGATTACATAAGCCTGGTCCTCCGTTGGAATGTCCAACATACTTGTTGGGGGGTGATTTCGTACTGACCGAAGATATGAAAGAAAAGGTTGACTCTCGCGGATCCTCAAATCTTGTGACCACCAAAATAGCCAACAATAGACAGATAAAGAAAAAATAATAGACAAATCTCTCCACATAAGGAAAGGATAACGGTCGAATCTCATCCGACAAGTCAAGGTTAGCTATCTAATTCTTCTTCCTTCTCACATCTCTACCTATAAATAAAGACCTATAGGGGACCCCAAGATGTAAACTCTCCTCTCTCCTTACACGTTCACTCTTTTCTTCTATTGTCTAAAGTTTTGACTTGAGCATCGGAGAGTCTCCGTCAGAGCTACCTTCACTCAGAGATTTTTTTTGTAGGTTCTGTCGTCACCAACCTACCGTCATCGTCCAACTCTAGTCAATCCAATCTCGAGACGAAGTTCTGCTCGTAATAGATTGGTGCTAGAAAAAAGGCTTAGGCTGATTTACAGAAATGAGCAAATATTCAACGGGAAGAGTTTCATCGCACTGCTTTAATACCGATGGAATCTAGATCATCTACCTTCAAATCGGCCAAATAGTTCGGCCATTTTCAAATTGACTGATATCGATTAGATCTAATCGCTTCCGAATCAATCAACACCATCCATATTGTCTTAATCGGGCTCGAAGCTGGGAGGCTTGCAATCCAAATGAGGAAGGAGATACGAAAATCCCTCAATTTTTGAATCATTTTTTATTTTTTTATTTACATTTCAAAATTTGAGTTCTTGAGCAGGCTCCAAACAATGAAGAAATCGTAACATTAAGCTCCAAATGTGGAAGGAGATCACGATCCAAACAAGGAAGGTTATGATGTATTGGATCCAAACAAAATTTATCCCTTGAGATTATAAAAAATCTTTCAAATTCCACCTCCTAAATCATAAGAGATCCATGTTTCTTTATCTTTAAGGGGCATCCCAGAAGAATAGGCTTGGAGCAGGAGAAAATACAATGATTCAAAAGCTCTCACAATAAGAGGCTTTCAAATTCTCATTCATTATTTTATTTTTTTTCTTCTCACAGGGCCATCGGACCTTGACCACCCAAGCCAAGATAAAAGATTACGATCCAAGTCAACCCCCCCCCCAATAAAAAAAAAGAAAAATCTGATCGAAGTGAAGATCATAGAGAGCCAATCTCATGAATGCCAACTTTCCAAAGCTAAACATATTCACTGGGAGCCAAGTCACGTCATACAGGCAGGCTATAGGTGGAGTCTACTTCCCCTAGTTTCGTCTCTTCAGCCATGTCTTTCTTGGTGACCCAAAACCATCTGAAGCGCAACCCCGATCTCCCCCTAAAATCATATCTTTTCTACAATAGATACCTTGGTGGTGAAAATTGTTTCAGCTGGGTCCATGTCCTCAGATGGGGTCTTTAGCACTAATGGCACCTCCTCAACTGGATCCATGATGAGCTCGGCCCAAAGATTGATTGCTTTGATGAGCTCGTTGAGAAGAAAAAAGCGATGGCGGCCAGCAAACCCCCTTGGAAGCACAAGACTACTCCAGCCAAGTTTTGTGTCCCAGTGTCATTAGAGGAGGGATTGGGGGAATTAGTATCATGAGGGCTTCTTTGCTCTAGGAGAGCATCCCAGCAGTGCTTCATCAGATACAGCTGTCGAGGTCATTGATTAGGGCTGGAACTGGGTTGGGCTCTACTTCTACCCAAGCTTGGCCCAAAAATTTTTTTTAGGCTTCAGGCTGGGCTTAGGCCCGATTACTTTGAAAAAAAATCGGCCCGAGCTCAGCCCGAGCCCAGGCCCAAGCCAGGCCTGAGCCCGATTGGGCCAGCCCGAGCCCGCCTTTCTTTGCTTCAGCTTCGACTCCGCCAGCCTCCTACCTCTGCCCTATCAGGTGCCTTCTTGATGTTCCACGATGGTTCGAGATCCTGTCACTATTGAGGTGCTTCTTCCCACCGCTAGTGCTGCTAGCTTCGACGGCTAGCCTAACGATCTACTTGGCAGGATCACAGGGGCAGGTAGTGGGCGATGGAGTAGTGAGAGCTCTGATTGCAGCTAGGCCAATGGTGGTGGTGGCGGCATCATTCGTGATTGCCACCTTCAACCAGTTGCCACTTTCGGAAGATGAAGATAAAGCTACCAGTGATCAATATCAATGCCATCCCCGGGATCATAGAGAGAGAAGGAGAGAGATGGGAATATGGGGTGAGGGTGGTGGTTTTGAAGAGCGTTGGGGAAAGAGACAAAGGCTCTCTTCTTAATTGAAATATGGTATTATTGAGTGAGAAAGAGAGACAATGGGTACTGGGCACAAGGAGGGATTTTTTTTGGTAAAGGCACAAAGAAGGGGATTTTTTTGCATGGGATGGAGGGGTTTTGGGAGCATGGGAGGGGGCAAGGGCTTTGTAGTCATCACCTTTTCTCTTCAGCTTCAGATTTCCATCGATAATGCAGGAGGAGGAGGAGGCAGTTGCGGTGGCAGTCACGGTGGCCATGGACCAGACGGCTAGGAGCTATGCTAGGGCTTTGTTTTCTTTTTTTTTTTCTTCTGTAAGGAAACACTGGGGGAGATCGAGAGATAAAATGAAATACCAGGATCGAAAGTTGGACTGGATATTCAGGCTTTGATCGAGCTCGAATTTGGGCTCGGGCTCGGGCCGTGCCAAAGGTCTGTCCAAGCTCGATCTGAAAGCAAAACAGATCATATTTTTTGGCCTGAGCCTGGCCTGAATGATTTTGGGCTAAGTCCGAACCCTGATCTGAAGTCGATCCAACCCAATAGGTCTCAGGCCGATTCGAGCCCACTTCCAGCCCTATCATTGATGGCCTGGCCGACGGGCTTGTGCGACCCCTGGGCGATGGAGGCACCGGACTCAAGGAATCTCAAGAGGTCCCAAATTATGCGGATGGTGGCTTCCCTGATCTCCTATCTCCTTCTTGAGACCAGAGCCGAACTCCTCCAGGTCTCGGTGGTAGATCAAGGAACAAAACTCCTTTTTTGAGGTGATGATCTTGATTGGCCCCTCAAAGCTCCATGCTTCACTGCTGCTTCCATTGCTGGTGGTGAGGAAATCAGGCTACTAGTGACCAGTGCCTCTCTGCCCCATCCTTCCTTGTTGTCAGGTGGACAATAGGGCTAGTCCAGTGGGGACTTCTACCTAGGAAAGTCAGAGGGGGAGAGATCAGGATCGACAGTGAACATGGGATTTATTGAAAACAAGCTAAAGGCTCCAATGAAGTCGAAGCCTGCGGCAAAGGGAACCAAGCTTCCTTCATTTCTTGCCTGCCTCCTAACTTCTGTAAGCTTCTCCTCATCCAGCTCAAGAAGGTCATTACTGGTGGCAAGCAGAACAAGATCAAAAACTTCTATGGGTTCCCAGCCTCTCACCCCCTAGCTCTGGCGAAGCCTGCCTCTACCTCCACCTCCTCTCCAACGAAGCCAAAATTGAAGCTTAAGCTGAAGTCCAAGCTATCGCTGCCACCAAGTCGAAGTCGAAGTCGAAGTCTATAGCAAAGGTGGCCAGGCCAAAGGTGAAAAGTTGGCCTGTGAAGTCGGCAAAGACCTCAGCCAAAGATGCACCTTAGAGGAAGGCAATTTCCCTAGCAAAGCCCAAGGCTGCATCGAAGATCCCTGTGAAACCTTTAATGGAGAAGACCCCTATGAGGAAGGCTAGGTCTAGTCTCCTGAAGCCAACACCAAAAGATCAATGTCATTAGAAGACCTAGATCCAGACCAATCCGAAGTCCAGATCCAAGCCAATCTAAAATCCAGATCCAGACCAATCCGAAGTCAGATCCAAGCCAATCTAAAGTCAGATTCAGGCCAATCCAAAGTCAGATCCAAGCCAATCTGAAGTCAGATTCAGCCCTAAATCAAAGCACAAATCAAGACAAAATCGAAGCAAAAATAAGGTCAAACTGAGGCTAAGCTCAAGTCCAAGCTGAGGCAAATAATAAAGAAGAATCAAACAGAACCCAAAGGCTCTCAAATAGAACTTTAACTTTTATGGTAGGAGGTCCTCAAGCCCCTTCCACTATTCTATTTTTTTCTTATAGAATAACAGGTTCTTGAGCACCTAAGCTGAAGTAAGGCCACAGTGAAGATCAAATCCAAAGATGAGGTGAAGACTAAACTAAAGTAGAGACAACCAAAGCCTAGGTCACCAAAGATCAGCCTCAAAAGGTCAACATCACCAGAAGGCCGAAGTCATTAGAAGATGAATCTGGACAACACCAAGGTCGGGCTATCAAACAAAAGGCCAATAGCTAAGATCAAGGACCAAGATTGGAGAGAAGCTCCATTCCAAGATGAAGCCCAAGATCGAGCTGAGAAGGTTAAGCTCCCAATGCGGACTGCCCAAAAATCGATCTCTAAAGATTGACCCCCAAAAATAAGCTCCTGAAAATCGAACTCCCAAAGATCAACCTCTTGAAGCCAAACTCTTAGAAGCCAAAGTGAAGTGATTTAAAAATGCCAACCAATGAAAGCTGACTAGAGACAAACCGACTAAAACAAGATAACACAAGTCTAATTATCTATTATTTTTTTTACTCTAAAGTTTGACTTAACTGAAAAATCGAAAAGCCCAACTAGAGTCGGTCTGATGAGTTTTGTCATCCTTTGTGTGCAGATTTGCAACTTAAGATTTCGGTAATTAAGCAGCGGGGGATAACCTATAAGGACCCTGAAAGACATGCTCGCTTTTTAGTAGGCCAACATCCATGAAGATCTTAGTCATGTGGAAAGTGGGGGCTAACCTATACGAACCCTCGATGTTCAACGATCCAACCTATATGGGCAAAAGATCTTGGTGACTAAGCAGCGGGGGCTAACCTATAAGGATCTCCAAAAGTCACTTATTTTTCAGTGAGCCAATGGCCCATGAAGATCTTAGTCATGCAAGAAGCGGAGGCTAACCTATAAGGACCTATAAAGGGCTAACCGATAAAGATCCTCAGCCCACCGACTTCGGCAGCAAATGAAGAATAACCTACAAAGCCCTTGCTTTTCAGTGAGCAGAGTCAACGAAGCCCGAAAGCCCTTCACTTTTCAATGAGCAGAGATGACGAAGCCCAAGAGTGCTTTGCTTTTCAGCAAGCAAAGCCGACGAAGTTCGAGGGTCCTTCACTTTTCAACGAGTAGAGTCGATGAAGCCCGAAGGCCCCTCATTTTTCAACGAGTAGAGCTGATGAAGCCCGAAGGTCCCCTACTTTTCAATGAACAAAGCCTACGAAGACCTTAGCAACCAAACTAGGGCAGAAGAAGACTCTTGGCACATCTTCGACAATCCTGAAGTACTCCCTTTGCCCAACCCAATTTTGACTCAGACTCGAGAGTAGGGGGCTTATATAAAGGGTGATTTCGTATTGGCCAAAGATGTGAAAGAAAAGGTTGACTCTCATGGATCCTCAAATCTCGTGACCATCAAAACAGTCAATGACAGGTAAATAAGGAAGAAATAACAGACAAATCTCTCCACATAAGGAAAGGATAATAGCTGAATCTCATCTGATAAGTTAAGGCTTATCGTTTGATTCTCCTTCATTTTTACGCTTATGCCTATAAATAAAGATCCATAAGGGATCCTAAAGTATAAAAATCTCCTCTCTCCCTATACGCTCACTCTTTTCTTCTGTTGTCTAAAGTTCTGATATGAGCATCGGAGAGTCCTCATCGAAGCCACCTTTGGTCAAAAACTTTTTTTTGTAGGCCCTGTCATTGCCGACCTACTGCCGCTGTCCAACTCTAATTAATCTGACCTTGAGATAAAATTCTACCGTAATAGATTATGTTGGGGGATGATTTCGTACTGACCAAAGATGTGAAAGGAAAGGTTGACTGTCATGGATTCTCAAATCTCGTGACCACCAAAATAACCAACTACAAGCAGATAAGGGAGAAATAATAGATAAATCTCTCCACATAAGAAAAGAATAATGATCAAATCTCATCCGATAAATCAAGGTTAATCATCTGATTCTTCTTCTCATATCTCTGCCTGTAAATAAAGATCCACAGGAGACTCTAAGGTATGAAATCTTCTCTTTCCCTATATGCTCACTCTTTTCCTCTATTGTCTAGAGTTTTGATTTGAGCATTAGAGGATCTCCATCAGAGCCATCTGACTGGCGTTGGCTCCAATAGGGACAATCTGACGCTCAAGTTAGAAATTAGAGAAATAGGTGAGAAAGAGTAGAGAGACTGTTCGTGTGCATACCTTAGGGGGTCTCCTGGAGGTCTTTTTGTAGGCGAAGCTTGAAAAAATATTTTAGGTAGGTTATGTGATCGATTTAGATCCGATGTGGTGGGATTCTCATTTGAAATTTTCGAGATCAGGTAGTTACACCTGTCTTATCAGTTTTGAAACCATCGTAGGTGCCTTTGAAATTTGAAATAAGGATGCAAATTGTTTGGATCAGCTTCTTCTATTGAGACTTCGACTCGATCCAATGGATATAGGTGCCGAAAGGAAGAAGCGGTTGAAGTGAATTATGTTCGATAAGATGAGACCTGTGAAGGTTAAAGTGCACCTACAGCTGAAGTCGAAGGTTAGTCTATTCAGGTGTCCAGTTGTTTGCAAATGTTGGATAGATATCAGATATCAATTATCATGGAGGCTAGGACAAGCTTGATATTGGAGTCGAGATAAGACTGAAGTTGGGACCGACTGATCTCAGGTGTTCTGCTTAGGGGGCTCTAGAAGTTAGGGATCATCAAGAGCTGAAGCTAGAATCGAAAGGTCCCGAGCTGTATGTTGGATGACTTCAGATGCTTCTTATAGGAAAAATATATTCCTTCAAGATTGCACACTTCTATTTTCGACTGCGCTATGGCATCGACTTTGCATATCGTATAATCTATTCTTCTGTTAATCCATGTCTTTAGCCTTAATGATAAATTTTTTTCTAACACATACCCCCTACTCTCGAGTTTGGTGCAGACAAAGGAAGTACATGAGTTTAGATTTGCCGAAGACATGCTGTTCTTTCCATTGAAATGGTGCTTGTAATTCTTGGGTGGAACAAATGGTCATATCAATCAAGTAATCATGATAGGGAGGTGGTTGGCAGAATACGAAAAGAGGGATGCCTTGTTTCTTGCACAAATTATTAATGGACCAATTGACGTCTCCTGCACGCCAACAGAATCATGTCCAATATCAGTCATCAAACGGTTGGACAAGATTCAAGATTTGAATAGTTTTAATCTTTTGTGCTTATAAAAATAGGTGGTGTCTTCTATCTTCTTCTTTCATATTTCAGACCTTTCTGGGCTTTTCTTTTTTCTTTTCTAGTTCTCTTCCCCACTCTGAGGGCTTTTTCGATCGCTGATGGCTCTTCTTTGGATTGCTACCTTTGATTCTTGTAGAGTCACGATTCTTGTCTCCTGTGTCATGTCGTTGCAAGTTAGTCTCTTTCTCTTGTTTCATTTCTCTTTTGTTTCTTTATTCTAATTGCCCTCCTTTTCATTTTTTTCTTCCTTTGCATCTTCTAATGGTGGGTTCTGGGAGTCTTAGGGAGGACTGGTCTTCTGAGTTGTCTTCTTCTTCGGAGGAAGCTCCCGTCGGTGTCAGCGAAAGGCGTGATGTTACACCCCCTTTTGTTTTTGACATGATTAGATCTAGATTAGGTGCAGATGACTTGAGTCGTATCCATACTTGATATAGGATCCTGTCTGCCTTCGAGTTGAAGTCTTCTGGGTCTAGTGGTAGAGTCGGCAATTCTCCTATGGATAGGATCGATCTGTATGAAGAGACTTCTAAAGTCGGACTTAGGCTTTCTATCCATCCCTTCATTGTCGAGCTCTTCCACTTTTTTGATCTCTTTTTTTGTTCTGTCATCCTTAACTCTTTTTATTTCATCATCTATTTTTTTGTTCTCTATTCTAAAGCTGGGGTCCAGCCTTGTCTTTCTCTTTTCTGATCCTTCTATATTGTAAAGAGGCATACCGGTGATTGGTAGTGCATCTCTCCTCTGAGGGGGGTCTCCATTTTGATAAGAGGGGCTCCTTCTTCGATGCATGGTTAGAAGGATTGGTTCTTTTTCATTTCAAATTCTTTTGTAGAGGAGTGAAGATTTTCACACTGGGGTCGGCTAAGGGATTCTACTTTTTAGATCCCGATGCTTGGAGATGAAGACTTAGAGCACTCCACAACTTTAAGGGGATACAGAATTCCTTCATTAAAGGAGTTGTTATTGAAGCAAGCTCTCTTTAATACTGGCATCAGTCTGACCGACCCTAGAGACGAAGATTTCTCCAATCTTTTCGATGCTTGTTCTTTCTATTTTTATAGATTCTAACTCTTCCATTACAAAGATGAAGCTTGAAGAAGTGAAGAGATTGTTGAGAGGTTCATCGAAGAGGAAGGCATCCTCTTCATCTATTGATATCAGAAAAAATTCAAAGCTTCGCATGAAAGTGGCAAGGAAGTGATCCCCCCAACTCCAGCTCAGGAGGGAGCCATTTCAATTTTCTCCTTCAAACTTGACCTTTGAAGTCGGTTGCACTCCTTGCCCCTCAAACTGGCTTAATTTAGATGGAGTTAGACTCCACCAAGGGGTCAATGGACTAAGGATAGGGTTCGGGTTCATCACATGCCAGGGGTGTCTTCGATAATTGGAAGACTACCGACGATGCCTTCTGAAATATGCTTTTTGATGCCAGCTTGGAAGAGGTCGCACGGAAGAGCTGTGTGAAGCAGCAGAAGTGAATGGTCTCCACCATAGTAAGGGTAAGTCTGCCCTTACTTCTCCCTCTCTTTTTCCTTCCCTTTTTTTTTGTCTTCTTGCTCTATGAGTATAGGTGGGACATTATACTGCTACCCTCATCAATAGGATAGGTGATGTCGAAGGAAAACTGGCTGAAATGCATAAAAAGCGTGAGTTGGCCGAAACTTCTAAGGCCGAAGCCAAGTTGAGGTGGAGGTTTCGGAAGCCGAGATCGCTCGTCTGAAGAGGATGTTAAAGGAAGTCGATGCTGATTTGATTTCGGAGAAGGAAAGAAGATTGGAGGTGCATGCCAAAGCCATCGACGTTGAGAGGAAGGCCTAGGATCAGGCCACCGAAGTTGGGCATTGTGGCTGTGGAAGCCTTCCGCATGTCTAACGAGTTTTCGAAGGAGAAATGTCTTCAGCCAAGAGGCCTTCAATACAGGCTTGGATATTTGCTGTTGGAAGGTGGCCACGCACTTTCTGAACTTGGACTTGAGCTTCCTGGACCATATAAGAGAGGAAGAGGAAGGAGTTGAGGGAGGTGTTGCAGAGGGAGCTCCAGCTGCCAAGGCTATCGAAGGGAGCTTCAAGGCTGCTCCACCCTCGGAGGTCACGCTTGCATCCGTTCCTACTGAAGCCATGCCAATTTTGCCACCACAAGTAGAGTCTAAGCATCTAGTTGCAATTATTTCAAGCTCGTCGGTCGATCCTTACACTGAGGTCAGAAATGTTTAAATTATTTTCTTTACTCCAAAGTTCGACTTAACTGAAAAATCAAAAGGCCTGGCTAGAGCCAATTTGATGAGTTTTCTCATTTTTTGTGTGCAGATTCGCAACTCAAGACCTTGGTAATTAAGCAGTAGGGGTTAACCTATTAGGATTCTCGAAGGCCATGTCATTTTTCAGCGGGCCAATGCCATAAAGACCTTAGTCATGTGGGAAGCAGGGGTTAACCTATACGACCTCTGACATTCTACGATCCAACCTACATGGGTAGAAAACCTTGGTGACTAAGTAGCGGAGGCTAATCTATAGGATCTCCGATGGCCGTTCGCTTTTTAGCAAGCCAACGGCCATAAAGACCTTAGTCATGTAAGAAGTGGAGGCTAACCTATAAGGACTTCTGGAGGGCTAACCTATAAGGGTCCTCAGCCCAATGACTTTGACAACAAATGAGGAATAATCTACAGAACCCTCGAAGGCTCCTTACTTTTAGCGAGCAGAACCGACAAAGCCGAAGAACCCTTTGCTTTTCAGCGAGCAAAGCCGACAAAGCTCGAAGGCCTCTCATTTTTCAGCGAATAGAGCCGACAAAGCCCGAAAGCCCCCCACTTTTCAGTGAGTAGAGCCGACAAAGATCTCAGCAACTAAATTGAGGCAGAAAAAGATGCTCTCGGTACATCTTTGGCAATTCTGAAGTACTCTCTTTGTCCGACCCAATTCTGACTTAGACTCGAGAGTTGGGGGATTTATGTTGGGAGATGATTTTGTACTGGTCGAAGATGTAAAAGGAAAGGTTGACTGTTATGGATCCTCAAATTTCGTGACCATCAAAATAGTCAATGATAGATAAATAAGGAAGAAGTAACAGATAAATCTCTCCATATAAGGAAAGGATAATGATCAAATCTCGCTCGATAAATCAAAGCTAACTGTTTGATTCCTCTTCCTTTTCATACTTCTGCCTATAAATAAAGATCCACGGAGGATGTCAAGGTATGATTTCTTTTTTCTATATGCTCATTCTTTCTCTTTGTTGTTTAGATTTCTGACCTGAGCGTCGGAGGATCTCTATTGGAGCCACCTCCGATCAGATACTCTTCTTATAGATCTTGACATTGCAGGAACCTCGCCGACGTACTGTCATGTTCAACTTCAGTTAATCCAATTTTGAGATAATCTGTTGCAACAATACTAATTTAATATTTTTTATTAATTTATCAAAAAATTATTATAAAAAAAGTTTTTGCAAATTTTTTTTTTTGATGATTAATCGGTAAGATTCCCTTGGTTCTAAGTTTTTGATTGACTTCGGACACCACATTCTGAAAGCGACCGTAGGACTTGGTGGCTTCTTTCCCCGGCTGCAACCACTTCCTGGCTTCATCCGATGGGCCCCACTGCCCGAGGGGCCCATGGAAGACCGAGCACTTGTGGCCGTTCAAACAAAGCGTTGATGGGCCCGGATGAAATCACCAAGCATAATAACAGTAGCAATGATGGTGCTCAATGATGGGAATGTATGATAATAACGTCCATGCGTCCAAAATAGACAGGTTCGTGATTGCACTAAGTCGACCTGAGATCACCGTGACAAAAGACTGGTGTTCCATATGTCTCCACAAATTATAGGCTACGTGACAAAATATCACGTCAAATTAAATCTAACGGATCCAGCAAGTTGCTGCCTGAGACGTAAACTGATTACTGGTGGAGCCCGTATTTCACTTTATAATTAAGGTAAAACTTGCTTCATTTGCCAATGACACTGGGAAGCTGCCATGACTTATATTGGTTAGTATCACATTCTCCAGTTAAGATATATTGATATCGAAAAATGGTGGCATTTGATGTTTGAAATTAATATATATTGCTTTGCCCGATGAGTAAGACGATAATCGAAATGAATCGGATATATATAGATTGAAAATTTATTAATTTAAATTTAATTTATTTATTAAATAAATTAAATAAAATTTAAACTCAATCATATTACCAAATGACTAATCTAGTTCCATAATGAATTGAAATAAGTTAAATAGACTCAACAGTTAAGCATTGTCTCATCGAAAAATGATTCAACTTGGTATCATTGTAGCTTTATTCGGGCCAAGAACAAACACTCCATTGATATAAATCTTTTGAGCTTAAATAACTTCAAGCTTGTTTTGGCTTTTCAGCGGCACTAATCATTATAATGGCAAGTTGTTAGAACAAGTTTTTACTTGGAGGGTTCAGTCAATATTCCCATGATTGTAATCATAGTTTTGGATTTGCTATTAATTGAGGTAGGATATTCATGTAGTTTTCAAATAATCATCAAACTATTTAAGTGATGGTTCATATACAATTAATTCAACTATAATTTTTTTTGAATACAAATGGGAAAATTAAAATCCATCCAATTTGTTTGTAGAATCCATGTACAGGAAGGAAGAAAACATAAAAGAAAACAAGTAACCTAATGTATCAACCGATGAACGTGCTGCACTTTGGAGTTACATAGAGAACTCCAACCTTTGTATGGAAGCAAAGTTGCAGTAGAGACAGCATGGATCAATCTTTCTGTGTAAAACAAAATTCTGACGTTTCTTTGTGTCCGCTGGGTCCAACAAATAGCTGGGACTGACTTATCCCAAGCAATCATGCATCTTTTGTCAATTCTTTTCTTTTCTCCAAATTGTTTAATAGGAGTCCAAAGTTGGAGCGTAGCCTCTGATAGATTAAGGGGTAGTGTAAGCAAACATAGTAGATTCTCTCCACTTGCTTCTCACAATAAATAGTAAGCTGGAGCTCATATCATCCATTCTTTTCAAGACCTTCCTTGTCTGCAAGTTGTTCCTACCAGCCACCTTCATAGATATTCCAACTTTCTCATGTCTGCGGCTTTCCAAAGAGAAGTATGAAATGGACACTCGACACATCCTCTTCCAATGAATTTATGATCAGAGCTAAATTTTCACAATGGGTGGTCACATCCTCTTCCAGGTCTTACAAGATTCAGATTGTTGTTGAGATCCTCCCATTCACCATTCTTCTCATAGCTTGTAGACCTTCGAAAATGCATAGATTGAGAGTTACATTTATATTCCAATAATTTTAAATAGCTATTGTTGTTGCCAAAATCCAATCCGAAGACTTGAAGAATGCCAATTTGCACATATAAAGAAAGAAGAATAGGGTAGTCAAGTTTGTGTTTGGTGGGAGACTTTTCGATGCTTAGATCAGCTAAAAGATTTTGAAGAATAGAGAAAAATAAGATATGAATTATGAATCAAAAAGAAAAGTCCTGTCTATGCATCTAACATGTCAGCCCTTTTTAACAAACATGGAGTACTTGTCGAACTGGTATTGGGCTTTCGAGCCCTAAGCTAGGTGGAAAACAACGTTACAGTTCTCGTTACCTAGTTCAGCCCATGAAGACTTGTTCAACTAAAACAAATTCTCTTTTCCCTCAGGCCCTAATTGGTGGTCGATCAGGGCCACATCACCTATATTTCATATTTCTGTTTGATAGAAGCTTAATATAAGTAGGGATATGAAATGCATAAGGAATTATTATCTAGCCATGTATCTTATAGAAAAAGGATGGTTTTTCCTTGGCCCATAATCGAAGTGACGGAACACCGAAAATGTTGAAGCATTTTGCAGACATCCTTCCATTAAAAGCAGTAAGCATTGTAAATAATCTTCTCCAATTGAAGTTTCCATCCCTGTTTTCCTAAAAGTCATTGCTATGTTTAGATTCTCACATCTGATACCTAACATAAAGGTCATTGGCCTGGGCATCTCTTGTCACATCCAGTGACCAAGGTCCACAACTTTCTGAAGCTTTTTTAGTTGTTGGCCTTGTGATTCCATTTGTTAGCCTTATAGCTTAGGACCACTACCATAGGCTAGAAACTAGACCTATCAACGGATTGATTTCGGGTCGAATTTGGATATCTAGATCCGAACCCAATCTTAGTTACTGGTAGCGGATCCGGACCGAATACCTGACGGGTCTGACCTTGAAGTACCAAACTCGAACCTAATGGGTCCTGGGTATCCAGATCCAGTTCGAGACCTGACGAGCGGTGGATCTCAGCAGCTGAGGTGGCCTTGGTGTGGGGTCTGGCGAGCGACGGAGAGGAGAGGAAGCCGAATGGCAAAGGACAGTGGCAAGAGATCGGATCTTGATGAAGAGCATAATGGAGAGGGAGAGGCAGCCCGGATGACGGTGAAACGATGCAAGGCAGAGGGAGGGGGTGTGGAGCGCGGAGCCACGGAAGGCAGTGGTGGGGGGAGAGACAGAGAGGAGATCGGATCTTGACGGAGAGAGAGAGGAAGCAGTGGATCTCCTCCCCCAACCGCCAAAAGAAAAATATAGTACTCTTCTTGGAAAAAAAAGAGAAAAACTACAAAAATGTTAGAAGAAGCATTACTGTCAATCTGGGCATTGGTCCATGGTGCCGGCGACCCCCACAAGCTCTTTCACTCTTTGTCCCTCATCCTTGATCACCTCTCCTCCTTCAACCTCCACAACTACTGCTCCGACGACATCCCCTCGAGAGTGCTGACTAGTTCGAGCCACTCGAAACCCTCCATGCCTCGCTGGATCTCACCGTCGCCATTGTGTCTGAGGCCATGGAGGCATCCACACCTGGAGGCCAATCCCATAGGTGAGGAGCACCACTAGTTTAGCCGAAGCAGTCGAACTCATGCTGATGGTGGGGGAGGTGCCAGTGAAGCTGGCCGAGAAGATGAAGAAGTCGGCAAGCGACAAGTCGATGTTCACGCACTTGCAGGCCGAGGAGACGGAGGTAGTCCCGTGGCCGGCGATGGTGAGGCCAAAGAGAGGGGAAGAGGGAGACAGAGACAGAGAGAGGGAGAGAATCTCCTCCCAGAGCGGATCTCCTCCATCCATAGCCTTGGTGTTGGGATCGGCCATCGGTGAGAGGATCTTGCGGCGGAGAGGAGAGGCAGGGCACCTGGAGTGGGAGAGGAGGGGAGAAAGACTGAGAGACCGAGAGAGGGAGACTGAGAGACATAGAGAGGGTCTATCGGGTATTATATATATATATATATATTATATATATATAATATATATATATATATATATATATATATTTGGGTCCTAGGTCTATCGGGTCTGTGTATTAAATACCCAGACCCTATCCATTTACATTATGGTTTATCGGGTCCAGATCTAGGTCCGGATAAATGGGTCCGATGCTAGTACCAGATCGGACCCGTTGGGTAAATATCCATGGATTCAGGCCTAGACCCGGCTCTTTGATAGCTCTAGTAGAAACTTTTTCATAACTGACTTCATGTCATTGTAGGAAAAGTTTCAACATAGTACTTCTATCTTCAGTGGAATCATTAGGTCAACTATTGTAGATTGTGAGACTAAAAAGATATAACGTTGATATATGGAAGAAGGTTTCCATTGAGAATTTTCGAGTTTGAAGGAAAAAGATGTTAGCCCTAGAATTGATTTTGATGATGTTAAAGGTGTTTGAGTACAAATTATATTTACTAATAATTTTTTAAGAGTGATTGTAGGATTTTTCAATATACTCAGATGGTTTATTTCAAAAAAAAATCATCTCAAAATTTTTTTTATTTTTGAGTCAAAGACCTATGGTTGGAAGTAAAGAAATTAAATTACAATAGAAAGTCTAGTCTAGTCTAGAAAGACCTTTCAATATGCTTACATATATACAAATTAAGTTTGAGAAGGTAAGTTTAGTTTAGAACAAGTTTGATCAAAAAAAGCTATCCATTTTGGCATGATCGACATGCCACTGAGTCGATCAAGTAAAAAGCTTAGCTGATCTAACCTCAATCTAAGAGAAAATAGAAACAAAAAAAATTTAAAAAACTTCTTTAACCAACCAAGTTTTCATCACAGTCGATTAAGACAGGCCTTAGTCAACTCAAACTTTTGGATAGCCAATCCAATCTTAGACTCAAGATGAAGACATTGTTGCTCAGGGATACAACCCAAGAGGGGAGAGTAAATTGGATTTTTCAAAATTTTTAAAACTTAGATATGTACTGAACTCGAGTGTGATGTAGTAGATACAGTAAGTTAATGAGAGAAAAATAAATATTGAAAAGTAAATAACTTGAGATCAAGATCACACACACATACAAATAAAGAGATTTATAGTAGTTCGGTGTCAAGTCCAAAACCTACATCCACTCTTCAAACAACTCTCTTAGGAATTTTACTATAATCAGCAGATTACAGTAAAATTATTTTTTGAGCTTACAATCTAAACCTGATTAGTTTTATGGGCTCACCAATCAAAATCTATCGTTAAGCTACTTTTAGGCTTGTACAAATCTAATTCAAAGCTCGAATAGGCCTATCCCCCAAGTTTCAAATCCTATTAAAATTTGAAACACAGAAATATAATTACAGAAATTTAAATGCAAAGACAAACTTCTTTGATGAGCTGACATTGAGACTTCAATGCACAAGATGAGAAGTTGAATGGCTTTTATAATGAATGTTCTCTTCTTTTTCTTAATGAAGACTTGATTGCATAGCAATTGAGTGGTTGGAGTGGAGTAAATCATCTTGAAAGCTCACTCACAATAAAACATATTTTCACTTATATTTCTCACTTGTTTTCCTTATGTCTAGTGTTTTCTTAAGTTTCTTACTTTAATAATGGCTTAGACACCCTCTAATCTAAGTTAGCATCACCAAAAATGGGTTTGTAGCCGTCAGAGCACAAGAAATAGCCGTTTAGAGCTTTTTGGATCAATCTACAGCTTTCTAAAAGCTAGCTGTTAGAGCTGTTAGAACTTGTTGAGTCGATTCGAGCAATTCTTGAGTTGGCTCAAGGTCCTCTTGAGTTGGCTTGAGATTTTTTTGAGTTGGCTCGAGCAGCAGTGTCTAGAAACTACCTCTTTATCTTTCTTGAGAGAGTTGACTCGAGCAATGCTGGAGTCAGCTCAAGGTCTATGCCAACAAGGAATCTATTACATTATAACATATATTATAAAAGTAAATGCCTATTATACGAATGAAAAAAAAAGTCATTTCAATGCTCCATTTCACTCAGTATCTCAGGTTTTTGCTTACAGGGTTCTGATGTTCACTTTGATTGTTCACACGAGACACTTTTTACAATCGATTTTCTTTTATTCCGGTGCTATTTGCATGCCAGAGTTGGCTTAAGAATCTCCTGAGTCGGCTCAAGGTCCTCCTGAGTCAGCTCAAATCCTTGATTCTTTAAAAAAATACTTGGCTTGACCTCTCAAATCTTCCTTCTTTGAATCTTTAAGGCAAAAGTTTTGAGATAGGATCCTAGCTTCCTAAGATTTCTCAAACACTTAAATATTTTATTAGTATCAAATATATACTCAAAAATTTTGTTATTCATCAAAATTAAATTTAGGATCAACAATCTCCTCATCTTTGGTGATGATAAAACTTTTGAGTGCATATAAAATATTTTTAATTTCAAATTCTTTCAAAATAAAAGAAATAAGCACGTTACCAAGAGTTGTTTGCAACATAATGTTATTTCACAAAAATCGAGCATCTTAAGGAAAAATTAGAAGTTATAATTCATAGTCTCAAAAGTTCGAACAACATGGTCAGATTAATTCAAAAATTCAGATCATACCAAGAGCTAGGGTTTCTCTTCTTTTATAAATATCAACAACCAAAAAGATCTCCCTATTTATTTGTCGAAAGGAAGTTAAGCTATTTTGAATCATTTAAATACTTTACGTTCCATTTTTTGCTTTAAGTGTGCCATTTTGCCACTTTATGCTTTTAGTGTGCCATTTTATCATTTCATGCCATTTTGCTTTAAGCGTGCTATTTTACCATTTTGTGCGTTAAGTGTGTCATTTTATCATTTTGCTTTACCATATACACTTTACCATATACATATTCTCCCTCTTTTTGTTATCATCAAAGAATGAGGCAATAAATTACATGGATGAAAGATAAAAGCTTTCATTCATTGATACATAAAGAAAATACAATGTCCATCAAGTATGTACTGTATATAAGAAGTGAATCAATTACAGTACAATATCCATCAATATATAGAAAGACAAACATCCATATAAACTAAAAACCAAAGCATAAACTAGATAATAGGACATCTGAAGGGAAGTGTGGTGGGTTTTGTGCATGCATTTTTAAAAATTTATAGTGGAACATACATAGATTAAATAATTTAATCTACAATGTATGTATAGATCAAATCTAAAATTACCATACTGGATCTATGACATAAACTAATATGCATGTATCCAAAATTGAAATCTAAAATTCAGCAAGTATAGATCATATCTATGTGTAATTAGATCATATCTAATTTATATTTAAATACATCTAAATATTAATTGAGATCAAAATCTTATACCTAAGCGTGGGTTGTAGATCACCGTATTCAATTATGTATTGATTTTCATGATGCTTGGCAGCCCACACGATTCGGCCTCTACGGATATCCACATGAAGCCCTTGTACTGATCGATCTCCTCGGGAGTGCTAGCTCGTGAGGACACCATGCTTTAGCTGATCTAAGAGAATCATAAAAAAGATAAAGAATAAGGAGATCCTCTCTCTTTCTTTTGGATCTATGTATCAGATCTCTATAATAGAGATCAAAGGAGAATCCTTTCTTCTAATTTTTTGCGCACAAGAGAGAACATTTCTCTCTTCCTTTCACACCTTTGAGAAAATTTTTTTTTTAATTTTTTATGATAAAAATTAAATCTAATCTGATTTCTCATGCTAAAATTATATAGATTTTTGAATCTGAGAAAAATTCAAAAGAGAGACCTAAAAGAAGAACCATTCTTCTTCTTCTCTCTTTTCTCCTTGATCTAGAACTCTAGAAAGCCCCAAATGCCCAACCAAATTTTTAGATATTTTTCTCTAAATTTCATGTTAAAAATTAGATTTAATCTGATTTTCATCCTAAAAAAAAGTAGAAAAAAATTTGGAAGAAGAACTCTTTTTCAAGACTGCGCACAAGAAAGAAAATTTTTTTCTTCATTCTCTTTCACTCTTTGGGAAGAACTTTTTTCTTTAATTTTCTGCTGTAAAATCAGTAGAGAAGCCTCTCTTTGATGCCTAAAAATCAGTAACAAAATCTCTTAAAAATCCTTTCAAGAAGGAAGGAGAAGAGGGGCTTTGTACATGAGGTTGTGGGGTGTCCAACTCTTGGACACCCCTTACCTTCCTTTTTCCTTTTGGCGATAAGAAAGAGGGATGCCTCTTTCTTTCACAGAAGGAAGAGAGGAGAGGGGTGCATACCTTTGGGGCATGGAGGTTTTCATGTTGAAGAGAGGTGGGGCGTGGAGGATTTATATCACATGGGGTATTTCAAGTTGGTTAAGTCCTATTCCAAATAGGATTCAAGATTTGTTCCAACTCTAACTAACCTTTGGACCCAATCTTAACCAATTTAGAAATTAGTTATAACAAACTAACTAATAGGATCCTAGTCAATTATGAAACTAATTAAGCCCCAATCCAATTAAAATTAGTTAGATTAAAATCCCATTGATCCAGGATTGATTCTTAATGGATATCAGGAAAGTCATTTGATAATAGGGCTTGATCCAATCAAGTCTATTATTCAATAGGATTTGACCAATCAAAATATATAAAAATTAAATTAAATTTCATTCAACTCAAAATTTAATTTACATCCCTGAGACCAATTGGAACAAGCCTGTTATCTAATAGGGCTGCATCCAATCAATCCAAAATTAATCTAATTGAATCCATTCAATTAGATCTAATCTAATCCCATTGCTCAATCAAATTGAGCCAATTAACAATCATATTTTAATTAATTATTCTTCTAATTTATCAATCATTAGTAAATAATTTATTACAATCTTTGCATATAATTAATCATTAATCAAATTGATAATTAAATCCTTTAACGATTCATAATCGTCGATTAGCCATTTGATTAGAAAGGTACTTTTATGTGTGTGACCCCATAGGTTCAAACTTAAACCGGTAGCATAAGAATAATTTTTATACTAATCGATATAACCATCTAGCAATGAGATCCAACATTCGAATAGGTCGAATGTATGACCAGCAACACTCTAGAATCTATGTGGATATAGTTACCATATAATTCATCTCTTTGACACTTGATACTCAAGGACGACTAAGGATCAAACTGTCAATCCAAAAAGAGTGGTCCATATTATGTCTCAACTTTAGAAATTCTGTGACTTCTCACTAGGACTACTTTGGCCAAAGTTTTACTGAATTGAAACACAGTGATGCATCATCTCCAATTTTACTTGGAGCGGTCAATCCCATCATGACTTACACTCAGACTTCACAAGTACTTGACTGTACCCAAAAATCTTTCATCATCGAATTAGAAATTCGGATAGTCTGTGAAGGAACCAGATCTAGAGTTTCAGGGTTAGATCTTGAAACTTTTTCAAGATCAGGCAGCGGAAGACTAAAATAAATCAAAATTTATTTTTTAAAATTAGAGAATTTCTAGATCTAAGATTCTATTACATGATTATTATATAGCATTAAATCAAAAATTAAAATATATAGAGCATGAACTACATGTTGATCATATCAACATGTTTCTATACTCTATCTAATATATGTATTAAACAATAGATAAGATCTATTACCTTGCAAGTTAGACGTTCTAACCTTGCTGATCTGGGCTTGAGGATGATGTTGCGAGCCGCACACGTGTCCAGTCTCTAGGAGTCATCCACACGAGCTCACGAATCTCGATCAGAAGTCTTGCTTCAGAAAATCAGCACAGTATGCTAGTACTGTGCTGATCCTTCTTCGATGGTTGATCAGGTGCCTTCTTCTTCTTGATTTCGACTCTTCCAAAGATGAGAAGTAGGAGGAGGAGTTCCAGATCTGAGATGCTCTCAGAAAACTCAAGATGGAGGAAAGAAAAAGATGAAACTAACAACCCTAGAAGAAGATCCTCTTCTTCTTCTCTTTACTCTCTCTTAGACACCCTGTCTTGTGTCTATTATATATCCATGACCCAAAGGTTTTTCTCTTTGATTTTTGGATGCCCCAAAGGTCTCTCAAATCTTTGTGTTCTTCAAAAATTTCATGAAGAAACTCATTTTATAGAAAGAGATATGATAGAGTCCTTGTCTAGGTCAAATACCTAGTCAAGGCTTATCCAAACATGGCAAGATAAGGGGTGCCCAACTCTTGGGTGCCTCCTCCTTATTTTTGTATATGGACCACCAACAAAGGGTGCACAATGTGTGCCCTAAAATCCATGAAAATTATAGAAAAAATCTGGATAAATTCGATGCAAAAAGGAAAGAGTTTTGGATTTTTAAAATTCTATCTCATAGAATTTGAAATCCAAACTTATTTCTACTTTGATTTGATCCACAACTACTTTTCATGTAAGAAAGAAGAGAGGAAACCTTTTGGATGTGGGAAAGACCTAGAAGAGGGATTTTGTCACACAAAATAAGAGGGAATTGGCTTGGAATAAGAGAGAGGGCGTGGGGGGGGCTTATGTGGTGCAAGGTGGAATCCTAGTCTTACTAGGATTCTATCTTATGACTTGTTTTAATTTGATTTCTCAAATCAAATCAAACCAAAATTAGATAAACCTAATTAAAATAGGTCTTAACCCAATTAAGAACCTAATTTAATCAAATTAAATTAGATTTAAATCTGATTTAATTTTTTAATCAAATTAGAAATTAGGTTGACCCAAGTCCTAATTGAACTAGGACTAATTTTTTTTCTTACACTTGGCTTATCCAATAAACCAATTGAACTTGATCCAATCAAGTCTAAACTAAATCTAATTAAATTATATTTAATTAGACTTAATCTCAATCCATTGGTTTAATCAAATTAAGCCAATTAGTAATCGAATTGCTAATCGATCCTCTTGCAACACTTGCACTAGGTTAAATGTCAATCGTATTGATCATTTAACCCTAGAATAATTCTTAATCGTTGATCAACCATCCGATCGGATCATGAACTCTAATGTGTGTGACCTCATAGGTCTGAACCTAAGCCGGTAGCATAGAAATAAATTTTTATGCCAATCGAAGTGACCATCTAGCAATGGTACCCGACGATCGGATAGGTCGAATGTGTAGAACAACATCTTTAGAACCCATGCGGATATAGTTTCCATATAATTCATCTCCTTGACCAAAATGATCATAGGACACCTCAGAGTTCCACTGTCACCTCTGATCAGGTTGTCTACATTGTATTTCAAAATATCAAATCCATCTGATGGATTATCCTGGCCAAGGTTTTGCTAAATTGAAATACAATGACTCATTCTTCTCCAACTCTTGGGGTAGTCAATCCCATCTCGATCATACTTTGACTTCACAAATACTTGACTATGTCCAGAAGCCTTCCATCACTGAATTAGAAATTCAGTTAGTCTAGTACCAAATCACAGTGAGTTGTTTGCAAGTCACTGAGGTGATCTCAGGTCTAAGGGACACTTATACCTATATCCCATCAGAGACATTCTTGACAGCAGAATGCTCTGGAGTTGGTCACGTTCAATGATGATGTACCCTTCATCTCACTTGTATGCCATACTAGTGTCTCCACACTCTTTGGTTAAGAGGACAACCAACCCATATGGCCTATAGCGATCTATGCTTGATAGAAGCTGTCATCTTTATTAACAGCCTATCATTTGGTCGTGAACAGTTTTAAGGACTAATCGATAAATCCTCTTTTTATCGAATCTGAATAGTGCTAAGGACTTCATCATAACAACAGAGTTCATTAGAAGATGAAAGCTTATGATGAAAATATCAAATATATTTTATTTATTAACAAATCAATTACCATACTTGGTTGCTCAACCGTCAACAGCTTGACGATTGGCTTTTGGAACATATTTTTCAACAACTCCCACTTGTCCTAAAGCCACTCGACACAGTATCTAATACCCATCTTTGACTTGTGGTGGTCGAACTCCTTTATTGCTAGGACTTTAGTGAAGGGGTCGGTCAGGTTCTCCTTTCTGTCGATCTTCTGAAGATCGACGTTACCTCGATCCATGATCTTTCGGACCAGGTGAAAGTAGTGCAAAATGTGCTTCATCCGCTGGTGTGCTTTGGGTTCCTTCGCCTGAGCTATGGCACCAGTGCTGTCATAGTAGGGCAGGACCAGATCTTCGAGGGAGGGTGCTACTTCGAGCTCGGTGATGAATTTTTTCAGCCACATAACTTTCTTCGCGGCATCCGATGCTACGATGTACTTTGCTTCACAAACAGAGTCTGCCACAGTATGCTGCTTGGTACTCTTCCAGCAGATAGCTCCATCATTCAGAGTAAAGATATAACCCGACACACTTCTGCTATCATCATGGTCAGATTGAAAGCTGGAGTCTGTGAACCCCACAAGTTTCAGATCTGACTCATCATAAACCAACCATTGGTCCTTAGTATTTCTCAAATACTTAAGGATGGCCTTAACCACTTTTCAGTAATTTTCTCTAGGATCAGATTGGTATCTACTCACTACTCCTAGTGAATATGCCACATTTAGTCTTGTACATATCAGGCGTGCATGATAGATCCCACGGTCGAAGCATATGAGACTCTACTCATATGCTCTCTCTCTTCAGGAGTTGTCGGACAATCCTTCTTAGAGAGAGAAATTTCATGGCCTATCGGTAGATAGACCTTCTTGAAATTCTCTATGCTGAACCTCTTCAGCACAGTGTCTATGTACGTGGACTGGGATAACTCAAGCATCTTTTTAGATCTATCCCTATAGATCTTCATCCCTAGGATGTAGGATGCTTCACCCAAGTCCTTCATGGAGAACTGCGATGACAACCAAACTTTTATTCCCTGTAGTGCGGGGTTATCATTTCTGATTAAGAGAATGTCATCCACGTACAAGACAAAGAATACCACAACTGGACCATTTGTCCATTTATAGATGCATGGCTCTTCTCCATTCTTAACGAAGCCATATGTTTTGATCACCTTATCAAAATACATGTTCTAACTCTGAGAAGCTTACTTCAATCCATAAATGGATCTCTGAAGCTTGCACACTTTGGACTCATCTGTGGATGTAAACCCCTCAGGTTGTATCATATACACCTCTTCAGTCAGCTCTCCATTCAAGAAAGCTGTCTTTACATTCATTTGCCAGATCTCATAATCCAGATGGGCAGCTATTGCAAGCATTATCCGAATGGATTTGAGAATTACCACATAAAAAAATGTCTCATCATAGTCAATACCATAATGTTGACGATACCTCTTAGCAACCAGATGGACTTTATAGGTCTCCACCTTTTCGTCTGCACTTCTTTTTCTTTTGAACACCCATTTACACCCAATGGGTTTAACTCCTTCAGGTGGGTCAACCCCTTTAGGTGGGTCAACCAATGTCCATACATCGTTGACCTTCATGGACTCCATTTCAGATTTCATGGCTTCAAACCATTTTTTAGAATCAGATCTCTGCATTGCATCCATATAGGTGATCAGATCCTCATCGTTCTCATCGAGTTCGATGGGATCTCCATCCCGGATCAAGAAATCATAGTATTTGTCTGGCTGATGTGGTACTCTATCGGATTATCTTAATGGTGCAGGTACATTGGGCTTCGAATCTGATCTAATCAAATTCGACTCAGGTTCAGCTATTGATGTCGGTCTTTCTACCTGTTGAACTTCATCAAGTTCTGTTGGGAATAGTGTCCCAAAGCTAATCATCAGCCTGTTGACGGTTGTGCTCTTTGTTGTATTAGTACATAAATTATAAATAAATAAAAATTATTTTGATATTTTTCATCATAGATTGTCATCTTCTAATGAACTCCTGTGTTGTGGTGAAGTCCTTAGGACTATTTAGACTCGACAAAGGAGGATTTATCGTTTAGTCCTTAAACTTGTTCGCGACCAAATGATACGTTGTTATCAAGGACAATAATATTTATCGAGCATAGGTCATTGTGTGCCATATAGGTTGGTTGTCCTCTTAACCAAAGAGTGTGGAGACACTGGTATGGCATACATGTGAGATATAAGGGTACATCTGCACTGAACGTGACCGACCCGTAGCTATCTTTGCTGTCAAGATTTGCTCCGATGGTATATGGGTATAAATATCTCTTCGAACTGAGACCGCCATGGTGACTTGCAAGCAACTCACTGCACTTAGGCACTGGACTACCTGAATTTCTAATTCAGTGACGGAAGGCTGCTGGGTGTAGTCAAGTACTTGACTTGTCGGTGTGTGTGTCAAGATGGGATTGACCACTTCAATTCAGGAGCTGTGTACAGTCGTATTTTAATTTAGCAAAATCTTGGTCAGGGTAGTCCTAGTGAGGAGTCACAGGACTATTTGAGTTGAGCACGATTCAGATGATCTAATCAGGGTTGATAGTTTAACCCTGAGTCATTCTAAACACAGGGGTCAAAAGGGATGAATTATACAGTAACCATATTCACGTAGGTTCTGAGTGTTGCAATTATGACTATTCGACCTATCCGGACGTCGGGTGCCATTGCTAGATGGTCACTTCAATTAGTACAGGAATTGGTTCCTGTGCTACCGGCTTAGGTTCGAACCTGCGGGGTCACACACATTAGAGGTTCCTATCTGATCTGATGGCTAATGAAGAGTCCTAATATTCGTGGACTATGAGTCCTACATGTCTGAGACTCTGTGATCAAGAATCAAGAATCTCTGATCATGAGTCTCACACATTTTGGGTACCGGGGTCAAGAGTCCCACTGGTTTGGGACTTTTCGATCAGAATTTTATATCTATGAATTTTGATGCTTGATTGCCCATCGGATTTGGACTCAATATTTATGAGAGATTTAATTAATGATTTAATCACTAATTAACTCAATTTAATTAAGTAATTATTTTTAGATCAAGTCCAATTGAATTGGATTTAGTTGGGTTTGACCCGATTAGGTTAAGAGTTGACCTAATCATCGAGATGGTTTGGTCCCTGATTTGATCAGGGGTTGGACTTAGTCAATTCCTAATTTGATTAAGATTTTATTAAGCCTAATTAAGCCTAATTAAGTTTTGTTTAATTTAGTCTAATTATGCTTAACCTATTTTGATTAGGTTGGTTCAATTAAGATCAAACCACCATTTGAATTTGAATCCCTACACCACCTTAAATCTCTGCGCCCATTTGAATTCACGAGAAAAAACTTCTTCTCATGAATTTTCTTTCATGCAAAGCCCTTCTCACACCCACTCTTGTGTGTCAATATTTGGATAAAGATGATTAGTTAGCCATTCAAATTCAAAGCGTGTTTGAATTTGAATGGATAACTTATCTCTTGCGCCTACATGACATTATCCACTTTAGTGCCCCACATCTCACATGAGAAAGAGTTTCTCATGAAACCTTTCCACGCACAAAGCAGCCTCATACCTTCTCTTCTCACACCCAAGTAGATAGGGATGAGTTGATTTTAGTTTGAATTTAAATTTGATTTGAATTCAAATGTGTAACCACTTGTCTTTATCCTCTCACGCGGATAAGACACGTTTTGAACTATTTTAAAAGAGATAGGGAGGTGGGGCGTGTGAAAAAAAAATTTTTGAGAAAGAAAGTGGGGCGTGAGGAAGCCTTGTGCATGAGGTGAAGGCCCAAAACCTTCTGAGAGAAAAAGAAAGAAAAGAAAGAAAATTAGGCACAGGGTTTTTAGAGTGTTCCCTAGGGTTTCAGCCTAGGGTTCGGGAAGTGAGTTAGTGAGCTACGAGTATCGTGAGCCTACCAAATTCAAGAGAGAGAATCATCTACCTCTCAAGCATGTTTGCTGATAATCTGGAGCATCCATAGAATCGATAGATATCGATCGAAGGAGTTCGATCAGCATCAGCCGTCAAAAGGGCTCTACAACGAGCTAGCACTCGTGAGGAGCTGATCAGACCGAGAGCCTCATGTGGATGATCTGCAGAGACCAGACATACTGTGTGACTGTGTTGTGATGATCAGAATCTTCCAATGATGATCAGATTGTGAAGATCGACTACCCGCATAAAGGTATTGTGTTCTGAACATAGAACAGTAAATTGTTTACTGTTCGAATTTGAATTTCAAATTTAAATTCATGCATGCTATATATCATATTTAGATCCTAGTGTAGGGTAAACACATGTTAATTAATTAGATTAATTAATTATTTCTACTGTAAAATAATGATTTTGAAAAAGTTTTAAAATTATCATTTTACCCCTGCACTCAAATTTCGCTTCAAATGGTATCAGAGCAAGGTTCTAAGATATGATATATGAATTTACATGCATAGATTAAGTTGTAATCTAAAAGTTTAAATTTAAAATATAAAATTCAAAATTTAAAATTTAAATTTTGAAAGTTGTTCAAAATTCAAAATTCAAAAGTTTGAAATTCAAAATTTAAAATTTGAAATTCAAAATTTAAAATTTAAAAATTTGAAATTTGAAATTTAAAATTTAAAATTTGAAATTTGGTTAAAATTTCAAATTTAAAATTCAAAATTTAAAATTCAAAATTTAAAATTCAAAAATTTGAAATTTGAAATTTGTTTGAAATTTAAAATTCAAAAATTTAAAATTTAAAATTTAAAATTTAAATTTTAAAATTGGTATATTTAGATATACATGATCCAAGTAGTAAGTAATCGAATTGGGTTGGTTGCCATGACCGTCCGGTCATAGGAGAAAAGTAGGGTTTAAAGGCATTCTCCTCCCATTCGATGGGTTCTCCTATGGTGGTAGGGGTGCCGCTGCAATTATATTCCATGCAGATGAAGCAGCGAAAGGACTTAATTGTAAAGGTTCAATTATAAAATTTATCATGAATGTGTTAGATTAGATCTAAAGGAATATTCATGATTTATTTTGATTGAGTTATTTTCTGTTATGTAATTAGCAATAGGATTGCTATTTATGAAATGTGCTGATCTATTTGTGAAATGAGTCAACATATTTGGTGAACAGAAAATAAAATCTTTCAAATTTAAAAATTATTTTCGAAAAAACCAAATCTTGACCCATCAGCCCAAATACTTAATTAAAAGAATTAAGTGTTGTCAAGTTGGTCTAGAATTGTGAATTAAGACCT
>NC_025996.2:88544986-88571237 GCF_000442705.2 Elaeis guineensis
AAGAAGATGAGGACTTAGCCTTAATCACCAGAAAATTAGATGTTAATGAGAAAAGAAGACAAGGGACAAGAGAAGACCACTAGCTAAGGGAGAGCCAAGTAAAGAAAAGAAAAAAGAGTAGTCCATCATCTATTATGAATGCAAGAAGTCGGGCCACTTCAGATCGGGTTGTCGCCAGCTCAAAAAAGTCAAAAGAAGTTTGAAAAGAAAAAGATAATGGTGGCTACATGGAGCGACAGTGATGAGTCCATCACAGATGAAAATCTCATAAAGAAGCCAATCTGTGCCTTATGGCATATAAAAATGAGGTAACCCCTGAAACTCAAAATAAATTTTCTTATGATGAATTGCAAGAAGCTTTTCATGACTTTTGGATGATTTAAAAAAATTAAGAGTGAAAAATAAAAATTAAAATTAAAAACAAAATTAGTTAAAGAAAAAGAAGAAGTTGACAGTAAAAATAAAGAATCAATCTCTATTAAAAGAAAAAGATAAATCTCAAGCTTAAATAAAATTCTTGTAAAAAAAATCAAGATCTAAAGGAAAAGGTAACTAAGTTGAAATCTATAGTTGATAGATTTACTCTAAGTTCAAACAAACTTCAAATGATTATTGATAGTCAAAGACTGTGTATGATAAAATCGAACTTGGCTATAATACTCTTAGAAAATAAAAATTTTAAAAAATATTTTTATTAATGCATCAATGAGCAAATTGCCAAATATTACTTGTTTTAAATGTGACAAAGTAGGACATAAAGCTTATACATGCTTATCAAATAAATTATTAATATAAATATTAAAAAAATATGGATGCAAAAGGAACCATTGTGACTGACCCCAAAGGACCCAAGTTAGCTTAGGTACCTAAGGTTAAAACTTGACTTTATGTTGCAGATTGTCTTGCATCTCAAGCAATAAAAGGAAATGGTATCTTGATATAGGTGCTAAGATACATGAAGTGATGAATCTTAATTCATCACATTGGAAGCTAAAAATGGAGGGATGATCACTTTGGAGATAATGGCAAAGGAAAGATCATCGGCATTGGTAACATTGGTATCACTTCCTCCACTTGTATTGAAAATATTTACTTATAGATGATCTCAAGTATAATCTTTTAAGTATTAGTCAATTATGGGATAAAGGTTATAAAGTAGTTTTTGAATCATCTATGTGCATTATACTAGTCCTTTTGATGATAGTACTAGATTCATTGGGCATAGGCATGACAATATTTACATGGTTGATTTGGACATCTTTCTATGTAAAATCAATGTCTTGTAGTCATGAATGCTAAAATCAATGAGACTAGTTGGCTTTGGCATCGTAGGCTTGTACATATTAGTATGCAACATTTTTTAAAATCATTAAAAAGGATTTGATTTTTGGTTTGCCAAAAATAAGTTTTGACAAAGATAAAGTTTGTGATGCATGTCAATTAGGTAAACAAATAAGAGTTTATTTTAAATCTAAGAACATTGTTTCAACTTTTAAATCTTTAGAATTTTACATATAATTTGTTTGTCCTATAGGACAACTAGTCTGAAGTAAAAGATATGGCTTTTAATTATTGATGATTTTCTTTCACGTTTCACTTGAGTTTTTTTTTAGCATCTAAAAATGAAGTATTTTCAGTATTTTTAAGTTTTTCGAAATTTCAAATAAAAAAATTTATAATTATTTTAATTATAGTGACCATGGACTAAATTTGAAAACAAGAATTTTAAAAAATTTTATGATAAAAAGGTATAGATCATAATTTTTCAGCACCTAGAACATCACAACAAAATATAGTGAGAAAAAAATAGGATCCTTGAAAAATGACCCGTACCATGCTATGTGAGAGCAAGCTTCCAAAGTACTTTTGGAAGAAGCAATCAACACAGCATGTTACATCTTAAACCATACTTTAATAAGATCAATTCTAAAAAAATACCTTATGAATTATGAAAAGTAGAAAATCTAATATAAATATTTTTATATTTTTGTTGCCACTGTTTTATTTTAAATAATGGCAAAGATAGTTAGGTAAATTTGATGCTAAATCTGATAAAGCTATCTTTCTCAGCTATTTCACTTTAGTAAAGCTTTTAGCATATTTAATAAAAAAATACTAGTAGTGAAAGATTCAATTTATGTAGTTTTTGATGAAGCTAGTGATCTTTCAAAAAAAAAGAGAGAGGGTACTGATGATGCAGGTATCATAAAAGATGGAATGAAAGACTTACTATCAATGACTCAAATGAGTGAAACAAAAATAATTGAAAGAAAAATATGAGGATGAGAGCATCAATGATCTAAATATTCAAGAATAACCTCAAGATACAAGTAATCTTTCAAGAGAATGGAGGTATGTCTACAGTCACCCAAAGAATTAATCATTGGAGATCCGGTACAAGGGGTAAAACTAGATTCTCTCTTAGAGATATATGTAATTATGTAGCTTTTGTTTCACACCTAGAACCTAAAGTAATAGATGAAGCTGAAAAAGATCATAACTGGATAATTGCTATGCAAGAAGAGCTAAATCAATTTGAAAGAAATAATATATGGACACTTGTTGCTAGATCTAAAAATCATCCAATATCAGAATAAAATGGGTATATAGGAATAAATTAGATGAAGATGGTAATATAATCAGAAATAAAGTAAGATTAGTTGCTAAAGGATATAATCAAAAAGAAAGAATTAATTTTGATGAAATATTTTACCTGTTGCTAGACTAGAAGCCATAAGAATGCTGCTTGCTTTTGCCTGTTTTATGAACTTTAAATTATTTTAAATGGATGTTAAAAGTACTTTTTCAAATGGTTATATTACTGAAGAAGTATATGTAGAGCAACCCTAGGCTTTGAAAATCATGAATATTAGATCATGTATTTAAGTTAAACAAAGTATTGTATGGTTTAAAACAAGCCTCTAGGGTTTGGTATGAAAGATTAAGTAAGTTCTTACTAAAAATAATTTTTCAAGAGAAAAAGTAGATACAACTCTTTTTATAAAAAAAAAGATAAAAAAAATTATCGTTATACAAATATATGTTGATGATATTATATTTGGGTCTACTAATGAAGCTTTGTGTCAAGAATTTGTCAAGCTATACAGGGAGAGTTCGAGATGAGCATGATGGGAGAACTCACTTTCTTCTCAGACTCCAGATCAAGCAAATGAAGGAAGGGATCTCCATCATTCAAAGTAAGTACACAAGAGAACTATTAAAGAAATTTAGAATGGAGAGCTCAAAAATATAAGTATACCTATGATCCTTTCTGTAAATTAGATAAAGGTGAATATGGCAAGAATGTTGATTCAAAGCTTAATAGAGGCATGATAGGCTCTTTTTTATATCTTACTGCTAGTAGACCTGATATAATATTCAGTGTATGTATATTGCTAGATATCAGTCAAACTCTAAGGAATCTCACTTAAATCTGTTAAAAAATTTTGAAATACTCAAAAGGAACACAAAATCTAAGACTTTGATTTTCAAAGCAATCTTCCTAGACTTAATAGGTTACTCAGATGCAAACTTTGCTGGATATAGATTAGATAGAAAGAGTACTAGTGAAACTTACCAATTTTTAAGAATGAACTTAATCTCTTGGTTTAGCAAGAAGCAAAATTCGATAGCATTATCCACGATCGAGGTCGAATACATTGCAGTCAAAGTTGCTGTGCTTAAATTTTATGGATTAAGCAACAGCTCATAGATTTTGGAATTGAACTTAAAAATATTTTCATAAGATGTGATAATATTAGTGCCATTAATTTGATCAAAAATCAATTCAGCACTCTAGGTCAAAATATATTAAATTAGACATCATTTTATAAGAGAATATGTTCAAAATAATGATGTAGCACTTGAATATATAAATACTGAAAAGTAATTAGCTGATATTTTCATTAAAATATTAAAAAAAATAAATTTTATAAAATTAAAAAAATTGGATCTTAGATCCTTCTGCTTAATCTTCAATTATAATTTCACTCTCAAAATATATCCAAAATCTTTTGACATCGTCATCTTAATTTTGAGAGGTATCTATCTTTTTTTAGATTATTTTAAGTTAATTAAAAAATCATCAGTGTTATTCAGATATAATCTCAATTTTTTTTCATTGAAATACTCTATCAAAAATATACCAAAATTTATCTAGACTCTTCATGATCATCTCAAGTGATATAAGTCTTTTCAAATTTTTTCTCTTAATTTTTTTTCTTTTTTAAATTATTTTACATCACCTGATGTTTTCCTGTATGGGGCATCCCAATTGGTCGGATAAATAATTTTGTGTGAGCTGATCCATTTAAATTCCTCTCTTAAAACTAAGTGGGGCGACTAATTACTATGCTTCTTCCTCCTCTTCTCGTCCCATACGAAACCCTTCTCCAAGCTCTCCACCGACCATAATCCCATAAATCTATCCCCTTAACTGCCCAAAAATCTTATTTTCTACCTTAAATTCTAGGTAAACATATTCTCTCGCATATCCTTGATCAAAACTATCTCCCTCTTGCTCTCCATCAAAATCTCAAGCCTAATTTCTAAAATCCATGCAATCACCTCAAAATCCTTCTCTTCTCTCATTTCCATCCATCCTTCACCCTTCTCTATTCTCTTACCAGTTCTTCTACTCTCTTTGGGACAATGGCCCCTAAAATAAGATTGCACAGAGAAGGAAGTCAGTGAGGTCCTTGGAGGCTGAGGAATGAAGGAAGAAATTGCTCAAGCACCAGTTCTCCTCCGATCACCCCAAGTAAGATCCCTTTGTCTGCTAAGAAAGTAGCCTGGAAGGAATGTTGACTTTTTTCTTAGAAATGATGGATTTTTTCTTGGTGAAAAACTGATTAAGCAAGGATGGAGATTTTTCTGTAATTTATCCGAGCCCATTTACATTGATCTTGTCAAGGAGTTTTATTCGAATCTAGTTTTCACTGATGGAGTTTTGAGGTCAATTTGAAGGGTGTCCAAATTATTCTTAATGTTCCTAGGCTGGGTAGACTTTTTCAAATGCCCTGTGAAGGGAGTTGCCTAGATGAGCTTCTAAGGAAAGAAATCGGGCTTAGGACCATCTTAGGAAGAGAGGATGTGGAGGGGTCTATAAAAATGAGGCCAAGGAGTTGAGCATGGAGATGAGATTGCTCCACCACATGGTGTCCAAAATTTTTTCCCAGAGGGGGAAGATATGATTTGATGACTGATCGAGATGTCTGCTTGATGCACTATGTAGTCTCTGAGTCTCCCCTAAATCTATCATTTTTGATGATCGATGCCATGAGGGAGGCCTTAACAGATCTAAGGCTCCTTGCCCTGTGGTATGGCTCTCACTATGATATTTAGGGAGTCTGGAGTGAGCTTTGATGGAGAGGTTGTTTGTAGATTATCGAACACAACACCTACAATGACCACTCTCTTCAATGCATGGGGTTTATCAGAGTGGATGGTCGTTGGGCCAAGGGCCGTGCAGCTACAGTCGAGGAGGAGGAGGAGGATGAGGAGGAGGAGCTGTGAGGGGGAGGGTCCCTCTTCACCACCTGTGCCTAGTAGAGCCTGATGATCACCTTGTATTAGAGCTGAGATAGGACCCTCAGTCAGTGTACCCCATCTTCGAGCCGTATCATGCCATCTTTTAGTTTGGGAGAGAATGAGATGGAACTATTGGCTGAGAGAGTGGCAGACATTCTATTGCTCAGCAGTAGTGGTTTCAGGAGTAGGTTCTTCAGCAGCTCCACCAGTTTCAGCAGTATCAGGAGCAGATCCTCCAATAGCAGCAGTAGCAGCAGTATCATCCACCTCAGTCGAGTTTTTTTTCTATCTCTTCCTCAGATCTTTCAGTCGTGCCACATATTTTTTCATTGGTACAGTTTTTGTCTGACTGAGCTCTAAGGAAAAATGGATAGTTCAAAGCATGTATTTTTAAAATTTTATAATGAAATAATAAAAAATTAAATATTTTAATCTTTAATATACCTTAGATCAGATCTAAACTACCATTAAGGATCTATGATATAAAAATTTATATAAAATCTAAATAAAATAAAAATTGCATCGATCACATCGATGCCCTGAATTTGATCTAACCTTTAGATTATGTCGGTAGAGTTCAGAACTCATCATCTTTTACGGATTGATGATCTCCACTACTGATAAGCATGGTATGAAGCTCTCACTGATGTCGACAGCCATACAAGCATCCGACCTCTACGAATGATCCACACAAAGTCCTCGGATCAATCAGCCCTTCACGGAGTGCTAGCTCACGTAGTCGACTTCTGATGGTAGATTTGACTTGATCTCCTTCTTCGATCACCTCAACCTTTTTATGTCGAAGATGGATCAAAGAAGGATGCTAGATGGTGGAAAAATTTAGATGAAGATTTTTTTTCTTTAGTTTTTTTCTCACCCAAAAATCTAGAACAGTTTTAGGTCTCTCACCCAAGAGGAGAATGGTCTCCTCTTTTGTTCATGCCAAGGAGGAAAGAAACCCACCCAATTCTCACATTTAAAGAAGTATTTTTGATCTATTTCTCTCTGGTATCTCATGGTGAAGAGCTCTCTTCTTTTGGCACACAAAATTATGGCTTTTTATGGTTGTCGCACAAACCAGATAAAATCAGATAAGGGCTGGAGTTTGTTGTAATTCAAACCTTTTGAATTTCAATTCAACTCTAATTTTTCTCACCTTATCTAACTTAAAAGAGGACTTACCAAAAAAATTAGATATAAAAATCAGTTGGGAAGATCTTCTTTTCTCATACACAATAGACCCTTCAAAAGCAGCCAACGTATGGAAGGATATGGATAAGTTTTAAGTTGAAATTTAAATTAATTTCAATTTAAATCAAAATTAATCAATTTTTATCCTTAATGAGAGATAAAAAAAGATTATTTTTTAATTTTTTATGTACAAACTAATTTTGTATGCTGAGAAAAGTGTGAGATAATTTAGGTGGCGCAAGGGATAGAGTCCTACTCATTTGGGACTCTAGGGTTTAACCAATTGGATTTCTTTCAAACTCAATCAATTAGACCAAATAAAATATGGTGAACCTAATCTAATTAGGCTTTTATAATCTAAATTAAATTTGATCAAATAATAAATTAATTGAGTCATAGATCTGATCAAATCAGGATCATTTCTCCTTACCGATTAGGTTATCTCATAACCTAATCAGACTTGACTTGATTGAATCAAATTTAATCAATTTGATCCAGACTTTAATGCTCCATCAAATTGAGCTAATTAATAATCTAATTACTAATTAATCTTTCATTAATGATAGAGTCTAGGTCTAGTGGGACTCTTCTCTAGAGTCCCCATCCAGTGGGACTCTTCAGAGAGTCCCGTCCAGTGGGACTCTTCAGTAGAGTCTCTGTTGATTGAGACTCTTCAGATTAGCCATATGATAAAAAAAAACTTTTAATGTATGTGACTCCATAGGTTCGAACCTAAGCTGGTAGCACAGAACTGATTCCTGTACCAATGGAGTAACCATCTAGCATGGTACCTGACATCCGGATAGGCCGAATGTATGCTAAGCAACACTCAAGAATTTATTTGAATATAGTTATCGTATAATTCATCACTTTGACCCAAATGCTCAAGGTACCTAGGGTTTAACTGCCAACCTATATGGGTCCATATTATATTTCAATTTTAAAATCCATCACATGGATTACCCCAGCCAAGGTTTTACTGAACTGAAACAATAAAATATGAATAACATTAACAATACACAATACTATATAAAATCCATGACGATAATCATCATTGACCAATGCAAGGTAAGTTAACTGATATTTTCATATTATTTCAATTTTAAATCATCACATGGATTACACAATACTGAACTGATACATTAACTCCTACTTGTTCAAGGGGTCAATTCCATCTTGACTCACACACTGACTTCAAATACTTGATATACCTAAAAATCTTTCATCGCTGAATTAAAAATTAGGTAATCTGCACCAAAGCATAGTGAGTTGCTTGCAATCACCGTGGTGATCTCAGGTAGAGGGACACTTATACTATATCCCTTCGGAGTGACTCTTGAAGTAGAGTGCTCCGGAGTTGGTCATGTTCAGTAAATTACTCCTATATTTCACTGCATGCATACCAGCATCTCCACTCTTTGGTTAAGAGACAACCAACCTATATGGCACACAATAACCTACACTTGATTTGTCTATCATTCTAGAAATAGCATATCATTTGGTCGCAAACTCATTTAAGGACTAAACGATATATCTCTTATATCGAATCAAATAGTCCTAAGGACTTCATCACATAACAAGAGTTCAAAATGAGATGTACACAGTGATGAAAAAATAAATAATATTTATTAATTCAACAATTCATATACAATTATAATGATAAGCCAACCGTCAACAGACTACGATTGCTTTGGGACACAATTTCCAACAAGCTCTAGACTGGAGAGTGTAGAGAGTTTCTTGCTCAGGTTCAGTGGCAGAATTTTTGATATTGAGAGAAGATCAGACTGATATTGGATTCTCTATTGGCAGGAGCAGCACTTCAGCACCTCTTCACCTCAGTTGGCTGATTTGGCTCGAGAGATAGAGAGACTTCACAACCTACTTCGTTCCACATTTGAGCTGATCCGAGTAGATATCAGAGACTCCAGGACTTCATCTCTTCTAATCTTGAGGGCTCTGTATTTCTTTGAGGGGGTCTTGTCCCAGCTGGATGCCATTAGGACTGAGCTCCAGTCCAGGCCCTCTACAACCAGTGAGTCTTTTTTGTCTAGCCCATTGCATTTTGTCCCCTGACATCTTCCACTCGGACCAGACCCTTCAGTCGAGGTCGAGGTTGATTATGTTTCACTTGTCTTGATCTTGAGCTCGATGCCCATTCTCATGGTCTGATCTGATCATTTTGTACTTGACCTTTTAGGTTACATACTACTTAGTTGTTATATTTTGTTGAATGTATGAGAGCTTTATTCTCATGGATATATATTATGACTCTTGTAACCTCTTTTTTTGTTATAATTAATGTATGAGTTATCCATTATCATCACCTTGTATGGCCAACTTTTGTTTATATGTGAATGAATGAATGAATGACTATTATATTTGAATGAATATCCTATTACTCTGATATCTGATGTACCACCATAACTCATTAAAAATCTTACTCTCTTTAGTCCATTTTTGATGATGTCAAAAAAGGAGAGAAGGTAGTCTATCTTGGTAATCTATCTTAAATTTTTTTTTTCTAAGAAGGTAGTTTATCTTGAATTTTTTTTCAAATTCTTTTAAATTTTATTCTGGACGATACAGTAGTTTGCTCTGATATGCCCATCTTTTACTATGATATGTCTATCTTTACTTCTATTTTGACACCTTTTGAAAAATACTCTGATACATCTATTTTTCTTGTATGCTCTGATATTTTTATTTTTGTCTTATATCAAAATATCCTGATATATCTATTTTTGATTTTGTAAAATACTCTAATACTTTTCATTTGATTTTTGCTCTGATGTTTTCATCTTTGCCTTGATATCAAAATAAGAAAAAGAGAAAGAAAGATTCTTTTATACACATATTCTCTAACACTAAAGACGAGAAGAGAAGAAGAAATCTCTTTTATGAATCATTTTTGCTTAATAAGAAAATTTTTACAACTTGATCACTTTTTATATAAAAAAGGGAGAGATCTTTTTTAAAATAGTCAAAATGATCACTTTCACCTTTTTTCATATAAGAAAGGAGTGGATCTTGCTGATAAAAAATAATTTCTGAAAAATCCTGATACCCTCATAAATAATTTTAGCAAAATAATTTAAAATATTAAACTTGCTGAAAATATATATCTCATGATATTCTATGCTTAATCTTTGCATGTTCCTGCAAGTGTTTCACAAACTCAATCCCTTGAGCTTTATGGATCTTTTTTGTGAACATTCAAATTTGTGTTATCATCAAAAAGGAGAGATTATTTTCAAAATTGATTTTATGATCACAAATATTTGAAGAGACTACTAATGAGTTTCTTATCTTTGGAGAATATTTTAATGATGTTTAGATAGTCCAAAATATTGAGTTTGAAAAGCTCCATCAAATATGCCAAAGTTGAAGTTTCAATAAGTTGGAAAAGTTTTTGAAGCCTTTTGAAAGTGTCAAATTGATTCAAATTCATTTAAGAGTATTTATAGTGTTCTGGTAAGTTTTGGACTTAAATATATGAAAAATCAGATTAAATAAAATGGAACCCAATTGGTCATCCCCTTCCATTGGGTAGCCGGCATGCTTTGTTTTTGGCTTGTGGTATGTAGTGGAATGATCCATGTGGGATGATCTCTGAGACCCTGAGATCAAAATAGAGAGTCCATTTTCTATCTGGCCAAATAATGCATCCCATGGGACGTCCCATTGCTAGTGAGGCATCCCATGGGACTCCATTCTGGATGAGCTTCATAATGGCTAGTTTTCATCTATTTTTGATGCATTTAATAACATTAAACCTCTCCAACGGCTCTTAACTGACACTAAGATACTCTCAAGTCCAAATGGAGGTTATAAATCTCTCTTGAGGTGGAAAATAACTAAGTTTTAAGCATTCAAAGCTCACATCTTGAAAGTTAAGAAAATTTCTAAAAGAGAGAAAGAAGCATTCAATCAGCTCACCAACCACTCTCCAGCTATATTCAAGTATGTCAATCATTTGAGGATATTCAGCAAAACTTTTCTCCTTAAGTATTGTATTTTTATTATATTTATTATACCATTTAAGGGGCTGTTGTACTGAAATTCCTGTACACTGTGTTCTTGCTATTGTATTTTGAGTTTTGAGTTTTGGAGGATTTCAAAACTTGGATAGGTTGATCGAACCTAAAATGAAGTGTTGTGGTTGGCTTGTACTGAAAAATAAGTGTTCTTACTTAGATAGCAAGGGTGAGTTGTCGACGTGTTGTATCTTGAAATCTTTTTAGTGGACTGAATTCTCAAATAGAACTTGGGAGTGGATGTAGGTGCAAGATTGGTATCGAACACTATAAATCTTTTATGTTTGTTGTGCTTGCATCTCTTTATTCATTCATTAGCTTTATACTTGTTACTTATCATTTGTGATTGATTTTATTTTTTTAGCTAATTAATTCACTTCGCTCAATAAGTATAGCATATTATTTGAGTGTACTAATTATAAAAATTTTAAAAAGATTTAATTCACCCTTCTTTTGAGCTCCATATCTGGGCAACAAGTTTCTTCATCAAGAAACTTCTTTTTTAAAAAGAATACCTTAAGATTCATGAACATCTCATATCCATCAGAAAGATAGATGAAATATTCTAAAATAATATTTATCAGACCAAGATTTAAGTTAATCGTTTGTGAATTTCACATAAGTCTAACACTCTAAATAAGGGAGTATCAAATTACCCAAGTTCATATCTCTTATGAAATTTTGGTGATGATTTGCTCAAAATTCTGAGCACATATAAGTAGTCTCTAAGATATAACCTCAGACAGACTAGCAAATCCACAATGGATCGAACCATGTCTAATAAAGTTTGATTTCTCCTTTCAGATATTCTTTTGAAAAGTGATGTCCCAAGAGAGATCCATTGAGAGAGAATCCAATTCTCTTCAAGATATGTCAAAAACTTACTGTAAAGGTATTCACTTCGTCGGTCAAACCGATGAATTTAATACTCTTTGTAGTTTATTTTTTTACCTCATTATGGAATCATTTGGATATTTCAATCGATTCAGATTTGTGCTTCATAAGCAAGATGCACCCATGTGAAGATAGTTTGTCAGAGATTTTAATGAAGTAGTAAGCCCTCTTCTGGCACTTATGTTCATAAGTCAAATACATCAATATGTACCAAACTCAGAACATTACTGACTCATTCATTCTTTTTAATAAAAGGTGACTAAGTCAACTATGCCAAAGGCAGGCTTTAGTGATATTATCTAATCTAGAGTGCTAGTTAGACATGTACTTTATACTAACAGGCTATGGTACTAATTTATGTCATTTTCAATTGTCCACTCATTATTGTAGTATCATTCACAATGATATTACAGCAATCATACTTATTGACACCATCAATAAGATTGGACAATAGTGACAATCACTTAAAATGACATCTTTAGATTGAGAACAAGCTCGATGATTCCTAATATTAAGACTGAAACAGACTTCCATGTCTTGCATTCAGGAGTCTCTTGCCGTTTTCAAATCTTCTACTATCCTGAAGTCTTTTGTAACTATTTACAAACATGACTTGTACTGTCGGTATCCTATACCTAGGTAGCAGTATTACCAATGGAGAAACTTCAAGGAGTTATATATAACTATCTTGACCAGTAACCATTTGCTGATTTATCTTTTAAGCCTGTTTGAGTTAGCCTGAGACTTTTTGATCAATTTGCCCAAAAACTATACTCAACTTCTGATACTGGCTATCAAAGTTAGGTTTGATAATATTTTCACTATCTAACAGTGAAGAGAGCGATAATTTTTTAGCTATTTCTGAAAAGAGAATAATTGATCTATCAGTATATGAACTATTTTAAGCCTAAAGATTGGACTTTAGTCTAAAGATTCTTCACTATTTTATACGAATTGGTAGTCTCTACCTCCAATTCAAAAAATTATTTTAATTTTTAGCGGGTACTAAATCTACACAGACAGCATATAAGCCTGAGGATGGCTTGATCAGCCCATATGCATCCATGGATAGATTCTCAATCAATTATTTCTTCAAAAACTTTTAGTATTTAATTTAGCCTCAGGTTTCACTTCAGTAGGTGATGGGCCTCCACTGAAAGTTGTAGTTAGGTCCAACCATTAACATGAACCTACTCAGTGATTCTAGCCAAAGAATGATCAGGTCCGAGGATGGCTCAGTCAACCTGACCACCATCAGATAGTTCAACAGAGTCATCATATGATGAATAATCATTCCATCATTCAAAGAGAACATCAGACGGATGGTGCCTGCAATGTCAATTAGAATAATGGACCTATAATCATTGATCTTAATGGGAGGCTATGATCTAGTTATCTCTATAACTAGCTCATTTTATAGACCGAATAATTTAGAAGATTTGATTAAATTTTTTAAAAGATATCAGTCGATATATAAATCATAAATTCTCTCACTGACTTCATCAAGTCATGTAAAGGACTAGAGACTAGCAGGTCCAACCGACACATTGTAAATCCTCCCACGACTTCACCAAGTAATGAGAAGGACAGAGACAAGTCAGTCCAACTGACAAGTCGATCCAGGGTAGCTAAATTAGTCATGTGATTAAACTTAACAACATGGGTCAACTCGAGTCATCTAGTGATCTAATCAGCCTAGGGACTCGGGCTCAACCTTTGAGCCTCAATCAAGGTCCATTTGATTTAATCAAAGATATGGACTTGATCATTTACAATTATTATTTTTGATCTGGAGTACCCTTGATCTAATCTAAATCAACTATTGGTTAGATTGGTTTAACTACTCATTTTAGTCCATTAAGTCTTTGATTCTAATGTTAGGTCTAACCTAATTACAAGGACCTAATTTGAGCTATCCCATGCCTCATATTTTATGCAATATTATTAGATCTTTAATCATAATTTTAGATCTAAAACATATTTTTAATTCTTAATTAAGTATAGCATTAACATGGATTAAGGTTATTAATTGAAACCATTTCAATTTTGTAAAATAATTTTACATCATTTTATGTAAAATTTTCTATTCCAAAAACTAGATCGACTTACCCCTAAACTGAGTTGGCTCACTTCAATGAGTCGACTAAGTCTAATACTTAGTCGAGTAACTGATTATAAATAGTAATCATTACTGTTTGGTCTGAGACAACTAGGTCGGATCAGTCAGCATTTAACCGATTAAAGCAGGAGACTGGGTTGACTCAGTTCAAAACTAGTCGGCTCAGTTGGTGTGCCAACAAGTATCATATAGTTTCAGAACTGAAAATTCTTACATAAATTGAAATAAAATCAATCATAATAAATTTTAGATCATATCTAAATATTTTATGATTTTAAATTTTATTTTCATGATTAAAATAATTTTAATCATATAGATTAAATATTTTACTTTTCATACAATTCATGCTTTGTATCACATACAACAAATCCTAAGGTTTCAACATCTAGGATTTTACAGAAAAGTAAATTCTTTCTTTTGTATTCTTATTTATGGGATCTCACAGTGGCACCCCTACATGCCATGAAGAGCACTCCATTGAATGGAAAGAGAGGGTCATGTAACCCTACTTGCTTCTATGATCGGATGGCCTGGTGATTACCCAATCCAAGTACTTTGCTACTCAAAATATCTAATCTAATTCACATATCATATATACAAAAATTTAGATCAAATCTAAATTATATTAGATCTGATTTTATATTAGATCATATATAAAATCAGATCATAACACATCTTATACATTGCTAAATCTAGATTTCAATTCTACATGCATATATGTTCATGTCATAATGAACCTTCGCTCGGTACCATTTGAAGGGAAGCGTGGTAGATTTTGTGCATACATTTTTAAAAATTTACAGTGAAATATACATAGATTAAATAATTTAATCTACAATATATGCATAGATCAAATCTAAAATCATCGTACATAATCTATGACATCAATTAATATGCATGTATCCAAAACTGAAATCTAAAATTCAGCAAGTATAGATCATATCTATATGTAATTAGATCATATCTGATTTATATTTAGATCACATCTAAATATTAATTGAGATCAAAATCTCATACTTGAGTGTGAATTATAGATCACCACATCCAAAATTTATGGTACTTGATTCTTGATGATGCTTGACAGTCGCACAAATGTCCGACCTCTACAAGTATCCACATGAAGCCCTTGTACTGTCGATCTCCTTGGGAGTGCTAGCTCACAAGGACACTATGCTTTGACTGATCTAAGAAAAATTATGAAGAAGATGAAGAATAAGAAGATCCTCTCTTTTTCTTTCTGGATCCACACATCAGATTTTTACAATAGAGATCAAGAAAAGAATCCTTTCTTCTTAATTTTTCACGCACAAGAGAGAACCTTTCTCTTTTCCTTTCATACGTTTGAGAAAAACTTTTCTTCTTTAATTTTTTATGATAAAAATTAAATCAAATCTAATTTTTTATGCTAAAAATTATATAAATTTTTGAGTCCTAAAAAAATTCAAAAGAGAGATCCAAGAGAAGAACCATTCTTTTCTCTTCTTCTCCCTTTTTCTCCTTGATCTAGAACTCTAGGAAGCCCCAAATGCCCAACCAAATTTTTTTAGTATTTTTTTTTAAATTATCATATTAAAAATTAGATCTAATCTAATTTTTATCCAAGAAAAAAGTAGAAAAAAAATCTAAAAGAAGAACTCCTTCTTCTTTAAGGCTGCGTACAAGAAAGAAGATCCTTCTTCTTCCTTCTCTTGCTCTCTTTCGGAAGAACTTTTCTTTTTCAATTTTTTATTGTAAAACTAGCAAAGAAGTCTCTCTTTGATGCCTAAAAACTAGCAACAAAATCTCTCAAAAATTCTTTCAAGAAGGAAGGAGAAGAGGGGCTTTGCACATGGGGTTGTGGGGCATCCAAGAGGGTTGTGGGGCGTCCAACTCTTGGATGCCCCTCATCTTCCTTTTTCCTTTTGGCGACAAGAAAGAGGGATGCCTCTTTCTTTCATGAAAGGAAGAGAGGAGAGGGGTGCACACCTTTGGGGCATGGAGGTTTCTCACATTGAAGAGAGGGGGACGTGGAGGATTTATATCACATGGGGTGTTTCAAGTGTTGGGAATAGTGTCCCAAAGCCAATCGTCATCCTGTTGACGGTTGTGCTCATTTGTACATGAATTATGAATTAATAAAAATTATTTTAGCTTTTTTCATCATAAAATATTTCATCTTCTAATGAACTCCTATGTTGTGGAGAAGTCCTTAGGACTATTTAGACTCGACAAAGGAGGATTTGTCGTTTAGTCCTTAAATCTGTTCACGACCAAATGATACGTTGTTACCAAGGACGACAATGTTTATCAAGCATAGATCATTGTGTGCCATATAGGTTGGTTGTCCTCTTAATCAATGAGTGTGGAGACACTGGTATGGCATACAGGTGAGATGTAAAGGTACATCTGCACTGAACGTGACCGACTCCGAAGCTATTTTTGCTGTCAAAATTTACTCTGATGGAATAAGGATATAAATATCCCTCCGATCTGAGACCGCCACGGTGACTTGCAAGCAACTCACTGCACTTAGGCACTGGACTACCTGAATTTTTAATTCAGTGACGAAAGGCTGTTGGGTGTAGTCAAGTATTTGACTTATCGATGCGTGTGTCAAGATGGGATTGACCACTCTAGTTTAGGAGCTGTGTACAGTCGTGTTTCAATTTAGCAAAATCTTGACCAGGGTAGTCCTTGTGAGGAGTCACAGGACTGTTTGAGTTGAGCACGATTCAGATGATCTGATCAGGGTTGACAATTTAACCCTGAGTCGTCCTAAACACAGGGGTCAAAAGGATGAATTATACAGTAACCATATTCATGTAGGTTTTGAGTGTTGCGATTGCGACTATTCGACCTATCCGAACATCAGGTACCATTGCTAGATGGTCACTTCGATTAGTACAGGAATTGGTTCCTGTGCTACCGGCTTAGGTTCGAACCTGCGGGGTCACACACATTAGAGGTTCCTATCTGATCTAATGACTGGTGTAGAATCCTACATGTTTGGGACTCAGTGATCAAGAATCAAGATTCTCTGATCATGAGTTCCACACATTATGGGTACCGGGGTCAAGAGTCCCACTGGTTGGGACTTTTCGATTAGGGTTACATATCGATGAATTCTGATGCCCGATTGCTCATCGAATTTGGACTCAGTATTTATGAGAGGTTTAATTAGTGATTTGATTATTAATTAACTCAATTTGATTGAGTAATTATTTTTGGATCAAGTCTAATTGAATTGGATTCAGTTGGGTTTGACCTGATTAGGTTAAGAGTTGATCTAATCGTCAAGATGGTTTGATCTCTGATTTGATCAGGGGTTGGATTTAGTCAATTCTTGATTTGATTAGGATTGTATTAAGCCTAATTAAACCTAATTAAGTTGGGTTTAAATTAATCTAATTGGACCTAACTTATTGGGTTCAATTAGGTTGGTTTAAATAATTAAACCACCTTGACCCAATCTCCATACGCCACCTCACTTCCATTGCACCCATTTGAATTCATGAGAAGGAACTTCTCATGAATTTTTTTCTCATGCCAAGCCCTCTCCATGCCCCACTTTAATGTGCTAAATGAATGGATAAGGATGATTGGTTGGCCATTCAAATTCAAAATAAAGTTTGAATTTGAATGGGCAATCAATCTTTGCACCTTATCTCTTTTTTTACGCCCTATTTATTACATGAGAAAAGGTTTCTCATGAAATCACTCCATGCATAATTTAAGCCATGCCTCACACCTTTAGTGGATAAGGGATGAGTTGGTGTCCATTTGAATTCAAAATTTGATTTGAATTTAAATGTGCAATTACTCATCTTTATCCTTTCTTTTGGATAAGACGTTTGATGTTGTTATAAAAGGAGGAGAAGAGTGGGGCGTGCAAGAAGAAGATTTTTGGAGAAAAATTCTAGGACGTGAGAAGTTTTGTGTATGAGAAGAAAGTCTATATCCTTCCAAAAGAAAAAGAAAGAAAAGAAAGAAAAGTGGGTGCAAGGTTTTTGGTGAATTCCCTAGAGTTTTAACCTGGGGTTTGGGAAGTGAGAAAGTGAGCTACGAGTGTCGTGAGCCCACAAAATCTCAGAGAGATCTTTAACATTCTCTCAAGTATGTCTGTTGATGATCCAGAGTATCCGAAGAATCGACAGACATTGATCAAAGGAGTTCGATCAGCATCTATCGTCAAAAGGGCTCTACAACGAGCTAGCACTCGTGAGGAGTCGATCAGATCGAAAACTTCATGTGGATGATCTGTAGAGATCAGACATGCTGTGTGGCTGCATCGCGATGATCAAACTCTCTCGATGGTGATCAGATTACGGTGATCTACTATCCGCACAAAGGTATTGTGTTCTGAACACATTACAATAAAGTGTTTACTGTTCGAATTTGAATTTCAAATTTAAATGAATGCATGCTATATATCATATTTAGATCCTAGTGTAGGGTAAATTTATATTAATTAATTAGATTAATTAATATTTTTCAGCTATAAAATCATAATTTTGAAAAAATTTTAAAATTACCATTTTACCCCTGCACTGAATTTTTCTCACAAATGGTATCAGAGCGGGTTCTTAGATATGATATATATATTTGCATGCATAGATTAAGTTATAATCTAAAAGTTTAAATTTAAAATTTAAAATTTAAAATTTGAAATTTGAATTTTGAAAGTTGTTCGAAATTCAAAATTCAAAAATTTAAAATTCAAAATTTGAAATTTAAAATTTGAAAATCAAAATTTAAAATTCAAAAATTTAAAATTCAAAATTTGAAAATTTGAAATTTGGTTGAAATTTCAAATTTAAAATTCAAAATTTAAAATTCAAAATTTAAAATTTGAAATTCAAAAATTTGAAATTTGAAATTTAAAATTTAAAATTTGTTTGAAATTTGAAATTCAAAATTTAAAATTTGAAATTTGAAATTTGAAATTTGAAATTTAAATTTAAAATTGGTATATTTAGATATACTTGATCCAAGTAGCAAGTAATCGAATTGGGTTGGTTGCTATGGCTGTCCGATCATAGGAGAAAAGTAGGGTTTGAAGGCCCTCTCCTCCCATTCGATAGGGTCTCCTATGGTGGTAGGGGTGCCGCTGCAATTATATCCCATGCAGATGAAACAACGAAAGAAATTAATTGTAAAGATTCAATTGTGAAATTTATCATGAATGTGTTAGATTAGATCTAAAAAAATATTCATGATTTATTTTGATTAAGTTATTTTCTATTATGTAATTAGCAATAGGATTGCTATTTATGAAATGTGATGATCTATTTGTGAAATAAGTCAACATATTTGGTGAACAGAAAATAAAATCTTTCAAATTTAAAAATTATTTTTGAAATGCCAAACCCTGACCCATCAGCCCAAATACTTAATTAAAAGAATTAAGTGTTGTCTAGTAGGTCTAGAATTGTGAATTAAGACCTAAGACAATTGCATAAACTTGTGGGTCAATGGGTTAGATAGATTAGGTCCATAATTGGGTTAGACCTAAGGTTAGCTTAAAGAAATGGACTAAATTAGAGTAATTGGTCAAATCTAATCAAAAGTTGAATTAGATTAGATCAAGAATACTCTAGACTCAACTCCAATAGTTGTAGTTGAATGGGTCCATGTCTTTAACTAGACCAAGATGGACTTAATTCATGGCTACGCGGTGGAACCCTATTTAATAAGTTGATCAAATTAAAACTAATGAACTGGTTATTGTCTAAGGTAAGTTTGGCATTTTGACCAGTGGTTTTTAAGCGGGAGCTACTCGCAGTGATTCGATCTCTGACGAGTTAATGGCTTATCCCCACCACTGATCTCACTTACCTGGCCAACCTGGTGAATTAGGTTTTGATTAGATTACTTGGTGATTAGGGCTCACCCATGTCATTAGGTAAATCAGTTTGACTGATTTAGGTGCTCCTAATACCAGCTTTAATTAAATTCTTTTTTAATTTGACTTGGTGAAGTTAGTGGGAGGATTGAAATTGGCTGGATATTTTCTTCTCATCTATCCTTTAATAAACTCCTCAAAAATTATTAGGTCCCTAAAAATGATTAAGTTATATTGATAACTAAGACATAGCCTCCCATTAAGTGAGTGATAATGAGTCCATTAGTTTAATAATCATTGGAGGCCCAAAGGCCTGGGGCTTATTGACTAATGAAATTATCATTCATAATATGATAATTTGGTTTGAGTCTTTTTGATGGTGGTCAGGTTGGTCGGCCAAAATCGGGCCTGATCATTTATTGGTCTGATTCATCAAATCAAATCATGTTAATGGTTGGACCTAACCAGATCTTTTCAGTGGAGGCCAAAGCCTACTGATTAGGTTCTGAGGCAAAATCAATTACTAGAAGTTGTTTAGAGAAACAACTGGTTATGAACCTACCCATAGATGCACATGGGTTGACCAACCAAACTTGGGCTCGTGTGTAGTCTGTGTGGATTCTAGTACCCACTAAAAAATTAAAGTAATTCTTCGAATTGGAGGTTGAGGCTACCAGTTCGTAAAAATACTGGGAGAAACTTTAGACTAAAGTCCAAGTCTTTAGTATTTATAATTTATGTACTAATAGAGGTCTAATTTTTCTTTATGTAGCTATGGCCACTACCCTATCCCTCCGGTCATTATTAGATAATGACAAGCTCATGGGACCTAATTTCGATAGCTGGTATCAAAAATTAAAAATCATCCTTTAGCATGACCGGATCCTTTATGTAGTAACGGATCCGGCACCTGAAGAGCCAGCCTCAAACATTAGAGGGACGGTCCGAGATACTTATCAGAAGTGGCTCAACGACCGCACCACCGTTCGGTGCTTTATGCTGGCGGCAATGAATGATGAGTTCAGCCACAGGTTCGAGAACGCCCAGCCACAGGAGATGCTTCAAATGTTGAACAACTCCTTTGGCACGCCTGACGACGTTGAAAGGCGTAAAACTAGTTGTGCCATTTTCAATGCTCGGATGAGGGATGGAGCCTCAGTCACTGATCATGTACTGTACATGATCGAAATGATTGAGCACCTAACTAAACTGGGCTTTCCCCTGCACGAGCAGCTCGATAAGGATGCGATCCTTAATTCATTGCCCAAGTCCTTCCTCTCCTTCCTTACTCATTTTCGGATGACAAAGCCTGCAATGAACTACCACGATTTGTTGGGATTGCTGCAGAACTTTGAGAAGGATCATCAGCTCCATAAGGAGTCGGTGAATGTTGTGGGAGGATCTTCTTCTGGTTGTCGACCCTTTAAGAAAGGGAAGAAGAAGAATAAGAAGGTGCAGCTGCATGCTGGGACGTCTGCACAGGATCAGACCAAGAAGCGCAAGCCTGACCAGAGCCAGGCGGAGTGCTTCTTTTGCAAGAAGCAAGGGCACTGGAAGAGGAACTGTCCTCTATACATTGCTTCCCTGGACCCGAACAGGCCGAAGAAGAAGCAAGGTACTTATATGATAACACCTTGCAACTTTTCTATTTGTGATACTACTGCCTGGGTATTGGATACCGGAAGTCCTTATCATATTTGCAATTCGATGCAGGGTCTGCAGGTCAGTAGGAGATTTGATGAAGGCGAGAGATTTCTGAACATTGGAGATGGAAGCAAAGTTTCAGTTCTAGCATTAGGAATCATGAACCTTATAATCAATTCTCGAAATATAATTCTGAGTGAATGTCACTATTGTCCAAGCTTTTTATTAAATATTATTTCTGTAGACCTTTTGGCCATGAACGGTTATCAATTTTTAATAAAAAAAAATGTTTGTAATATCATTTTGAATGGTGTTATAATGTTTGTTGGACAACTTAATAATGGAATTTACTTTCTATCACAACCTGTTAATGTGGTTCAAACCTTCGATAAATACCCTAGAATAGATAATGTGTCAGAAGTCTACCTTTGGCACTGTAGGCTAGGTCATATCAATAAGAACAGGATAAACAGGTTGGCTCAAGAAGGAATTCTTGAAGTAGGTGATTATGAATCACTTCCAACCTATGAGTCCTGTTTTCTTGGTAAAATGATCAAATCATCTTTTACTGGAAAAGGTGAGCGAGCCAGTGAACTCTTGGGTTTGGTACATTCTGATGTATGTGGACTTATGAGCTCAAGTGCAAGAGATGGATATTTCTACTTCATAACCTTCACAGACGACCTATCGAGGTATGGGTATGTCTATTTAATGAAGCATAAATCGGAGTCATTTGAAATGTTCAAACTATTTCGAAATGAGGTAGAAAAACAAACTGAAAAGTGTATTAAAACTCTTTGATCTGATCGAGGAGGTGAATACCTTTTCAATGATTTTCTGACATATCTTGGGGAGAATGGGATTCTCTCTTAGTGGACTCCTCCTGGAACACCACAACATAATGGTGTATCTGAAAGGAGGAATCAGACCTTGTTGGACATGGTTCGATCCATGATGGGGTTTGCTGGTTTGCCGATCTCCTTCTGGGGATATGCGCTCGAATTGGCTTGTTACCTTCTAAATAGAGTTTCGAGTAAGTCTGTAACCAAAATGCCATATGTGATATGGATAGGACGTAAGCCAGTACTCTCGCACCTTAGGATTTGGGGGTGTCTGACTTATGTTAAACGTTTAATTACGGATAAACTTAGACCTAGGTCTGACAAGTATAATTTTATAGGGTACCCAAAAGAGACCAAAGGGTATAGCTTTTACCTAGCTGATGAGCAAAAAGTGTTTGTCAGCCTTAAGGCAATCTTTTTGGAAAAGGAGTTCCTTGGTGAAGGGACTGTTGCCTCTAAGGTCGAACTTGATGAAGTTCGGTAGGTGGAAAAACCGACACAAGTTGCTGAACCTGAACCGGATTTGGTTAGATCAGATTTGGTGCCCATTGTTCAAGCACCCTTAAGGCGATCTGGTAGAGTACCACGTCAACCAGATAGATACTATGGTTTCTTAGTCCGGGATGATAATCTTATCGAACTTGATGAAAATGATGAGGATCTGATCACCTACATGGATGCAGTGCAGAGACCCGACTCTGAGAAATGGCTAGAGGCCATGAAATCCGAAATGGAGTCTATGAAGGTCAACGATGTGTGGACATTGGTTGACCCACTCGAAGGAATAAAACCCATAGGGTGTAAGTGGATCTTCAAGAGGAAGAGAGGCGCAGACGGAAAGGTGAAAACCTATAAAGTCCGTCTGGTTGCCAAGGGATATCGTCAACGTTATGGTATAGACTATGACGAGATGTTTTCTCCTGTAGCAATGCTCAAATTCATTCAGATTATGCTTGCGATAGCTGCCCATCTGGACTATGAAATCTGGCAGATGGATGTGAAGACAGCTTTCCTAAACGGAGAGCTGGATGAAGAGGTGTATATGATACAACCTGAAGGATTCACATCCACAGATGAGTCTAAGGTGTGCAGACTACAGAGGTCCATTTATGGACTTAAGCAGGCATCCCGGAGTTGGAACATACGTTTTGATAGAACGATCAAGACGTATGGCTTGTTAAGAATGGAGAAGAGCCCTGCATTTATAAGTGGGCTAATGGTCTAGTAGTAGTATTTCTTGTATTGTATGTGGATGACATTCTCTTAATTGGGAATGATCTCCCTGCATTACAGAGAATAAAGATTTGACTGTCGTCACAGTTCTCCATGAAGGATTTGGGAGAAGCTTCCCACATCCTAGGGATGAGGATCTATAGGGATAGATCTAAAAGGTTGCTTGGTTTATCTCAGTCCACGTACATTGATACTATGCTGAAGAGGTTTAGCATGGAGAATTCCAAGAAAGGCTATCTTTCGATAGGCCATGGAATTTCTCTCTCGAAGAGGGATTGTCCGACAACACCTCAAGAGAGAGAGCGTATGGGTAGGATTTCATATGCTTCAACAGTGGGATCTATCATGTACGCCATGACATGTACACGACCAGATGTGGCATACTCACTAGGGGTAGTGAGTAGATACCAATCTGATCCAGGGAAGAATCACTGGAAGATTGTTAAAACCATCCTGAAGTATTTAAGAAATACTAAGGACCAGTGGCTTGTTTATGGTGAATCGGACTTGAGACTTATAGGGTTTACAGACTCTAGTTTTCAGTCTGATCACGATAACAGCAAAAGTGTGTCAGGATTTATTTTTACCCTTAATGGTGGGGCTATCTGCTGAAAAAGTTTCAAGGAGCACACAGTGGCTGATTCAATTTGTGAGGCAGAGTATGTCGCTGCATCAGATGCTGCCAAAAAAGTGGTGTGGCTGAGAAAATTTATCATCGAGCTCGGAATAGCACCCTCCCTTGTTGGTCCAGTTCTGCTTTACTGTGATAGCTCTGGAGCCATTGCTCAGGCGAAGGAACCAAAGGCACACCAGCGGACGAAGCATATTCTGCGCTGCTACCATCTCATCCAGAAAATTATGGATCGAGGTGACGTCGAACTTCAGAAGATCGACGGGAAGGAGAACTTGGCTGACCCATTCACTAAAACCATTGCGGTGAAGGAGTTCGACAACTACAAGTCGAAGATGGGTATTAGATACTACACCGATTGGCTTTAGGCCAAGTGGGAGATTGTTGGAAATAGTATCCCAAAGCCCAGTCTGTTGACGGTTGTGCTCATTTGTACATGAATTATGAATTAATAAAAATTATTTTGGCTTTTTTCATCACAAAATGTTTCATCTTCTAATGAACTCCTATGTTGTGGTGAAGTCCTTAGGACTATTTAGACTCGACAAAGGAGGATTTGTCGTTTAGTCCTTAAATCTGTTCGCGACCAAATGATACGTTTTTACCAAGGACGACAACGTTTATCAAGCATAGATTGTTGTGTGCCATATAGGTTGGTTGTCCTCTTAACCAATGAGTGTGGAGACACTAGTATGGCTTACAGGTGAGATGTAAGGGTACATCTGCACTGAACGTGACCGACTTCGGAGCTATTTCTGCTGTCAAGATTTGCTCCGATGGAATATGGAAATAAATATCCCTCCGACCTGAGACCACCACGGTGACTTGCAAGCAACTCACTGCACTTAGGCACTGGACTACCTGAATTTTTAATTCAGTGACAGAAGGCTGCTGGGTGTAGTCAAGTACTTGACTTGTCGGTGCGTGTGTCAAGATGGGATTGACCACTCCAGTTTAGGAGCTGTGTACAGTTATATTTTAATTTAGCAAAACCTTGGCCAGGGTAGTCCTTGTGAGGAGTCATAGGACTGTTTGAGTTGAGCACGATTCGGATGATCTGATCAGGGTTGACAATTTAACCCTGAGTCATCCTAAACACAGGGGTCAAAAGGATGAATTATATAGTAACCATATTCATGTAGGTTCTAAGTGTTACGATTGTGACTATTCGACCTATCTGGATATCGGGTACCATTGCTAGATGGTCACTTCGATTAGTACAAGAATTGGTTCCTATGCTACCGACTTAGGTTCGAACCTGCGAGGTCACACACATTAGAGGTTCCTATCTGATCTGATGGCTGGTGTAGAATCCTATATGTTGAGACTCAATGATCGAGAATCAGGATTCTCTGATCACGAGTTCCACACATTATGGGTACCGGGGTCAAGAGTCCCACTGGTTGGGACTTTTCGATCAGGGTTACATATCGATGAATTTTGATGCCCGATTACCGATCGAATTTGGACTCAATATTTATGAGTGGTTTAATTAGTAATTTGATCACTAATTAACTCAGTTTGATTGAGTAATTATTTTTGGATCAAGTCCAATTGAATTGGATTCAATTGGGTTTGACCCGATTAGGTTAAGAGTTGACCTAATCGTCAAGATGGTTTGGTCTCTGATTTGATCAGGGTTGGGCTTAGTCAGTTCCTGATTTGATTAGGATTTTATTGAGCCTAATTAAGCCTAATTAAGTTGGATTTAAATTAGTCTAATTGGACCTAACTTATTTGGTTCAATTAGGTTGGTTTAAATAATTAAACCACCTTGACCCAATCTCCCTGCGCCACCTCACTTCCATTGCACCCATTTGAATTCATGAGAAGAAACTTCTCATGAATTTTTTTCTCACGCCAAGCCCTCTCCACACCCCACTTTAATGTGCAAATGAATGGATAAGGATGATTGGTTGGCCATTCAAATTCAAAATAAAGTTTGAATTGAATGGGCAATCAATCTTTGCACCTTATCCCTTTTTTATGCCCTATTTATTACATGAGAAAAAGTTTCTCATGAAATCACTCCATGCATAATTTAAGCCACACCTCACGCCTTTAGTGGATAAGGGATGAGTTGGTGTCCATTTGAATTCAAAATTTGATTTGAATTCAAATGTACAATTACTCATCTTTATCCTTTCTTTTGGATAAGACGTTTGACGTTGTTATAAAAGGAGGAGAAGAGTGGGGCATGCAAGAGAAGATTTTTGGAGAAAAATTCTGGAGCATGAGAAGTCTTGTGCATGAGAAAGAAGTCCATATCCTTTCAAGAGAAAAAGAAAGAAAGAAAGAAAAGTGGTGCAA
>NC_025996.2:88571337-88607429 GCF_000442705.2 Elaeis guineensis
ATGATAGACTGAGTTCTGTGCTAATAGAAGTGCACTCTGGCTGTCACAGTGCACTCTAATGGCCTCCTGAGTAAGGCCCATCTCCGTCAACAAACCCTTCAGCCAAATTCTCTCCTTAGCTGCTTCTATCAGCCCGATGTACTCTACCTCTGTAGTGGATAGGGCCGTGATAGGCTGCAGACTCGATCTCCAAGAAATAGGACCTCCATACAGGCTAAAGATGAAGCCTGTCGTAGACCTCCGAGTATCCACATCTCCACCGAAGTCTGCATCTACATAACCACCAATCAGCCCCTGAGCCTCCCTGGATATGTCAGAGTATCCCACTGTACCTCCTCGCTATCCGTAGCAGATGCCAACTCCAACTGAACTCGCAAGGTATCTGAATATCCACTTCAGAGCTCTCTAGTGCTCCCTGCCAGGCTGCGCCATGAACCTGCTAACCTGACTCACTGCATGAGCAATGTCTGGCCTACAACAGACCATCACATACATCAAGCTCCCAACTCCTAAAGCATAAGGAACCTTCTCCATCTCCTGAGCCTCCACCTCAGTCTGTGGCGCCATGGTCTTCGAGAGTCTGAAGTGACCGGTAAGTGGCAGCTCCGTCGGCTTTGCTCCCTTCATCCTGAACCTCTCTAAGACCTTCTGTATGTAGCCCCCCTGAGATAGATGCAGCACCCTCCGGGCTTGGTCTCTAAAAATCTCCATGCCTAGGATCTTCCTTGCAGGGCCCAAATCCTTCATCTCAAACTCCCGAGATAAGGATGCCTTCAGATCCTGCACAACCTTCCTACTCTTGCATGCTATAAGCATGTCATCCACATACAAGAGTAGGAACAACCTAGAACCATCCTCAAGAGACTGAACATAAACACAGGGATCAAACTCGTACCTCGAAAGTCCAATGCTATGCACATAGGAGTCGAACCGCTTGTACCATTGCCTCGGCGACTGCTTCAGCCCGTATAGCGACTTCTGCAACAGACAAATCTTTCCCTCTGATCCTGGATCCCTGAAATCGGGTGGCTGCTCTATGTAAATCCTCTCCTCCAAATGCCCATGGAGGAACGCCGTCTTGACATCCATATGCTCCAGCTCTAAATCCTGAGCTGCTATGATGCTCAGCAACACTCTGATGGAAGTGTGTCTAACGACGGGAGAGAAGACCTCACTGAAGTCGATGCCTTCCTTCTGGGAGTATCCCTTGGCCACTAACCTCACCTTGAATCTGATACCTCCCTACTCTGAAGGCCCTTCCTTGCGACTGTAGACCCATTTGCAGCCAATGGGCCTCTTCCCCTGTGGCAACTGCACCAATCACCACGTCTGGTTCTTGTGGAGAGACTGCATCTCCTCGAACATCACCTGGACCCACCGCTCTCTGTCCTGGCTCTCAATAGCCTCCTGATACGTATATAGGTCTCCATTCACTATCACCAGGGCATATGACAGCATCTCCTCGAAGCCATATCGGTTCGGTTGCCTGATGGTCCTCTTGGGCTTGTGTAGGGCAACTCCAATATCAATCCTCGATCCAGCTCGCTCCTGCTGGACCTCTCCACCTCGATCATCCATCCGAGTCCTCTCCACCTGTGGAGACACCTTAGGTAGGTTCTCCACCTGAATGTCATTGTCCTCCAATAGTACCTGCAAGAGGCAAAATAAAAGAGATAAGCTATCTAGCAGTGCCTTGCTGGACCTCCTCCTGCTCCTGCTGCTCCTCCATGCCTGCTTGCCTCCGAAGGACTGACTCCTCATCAAAAGTCACATCCCGACTAATGATGACCTTCTTTTCCAAGGGATCCCACAGCCTGTATCCCTCGACTCCTCGCAGATGGCCTAGAAACACCATCTTGCATGATCTGGCATCTAGCTTGCTCTACTCACCAGCTTCAATGTGCACATAGGCCGTGCACCCAAATACCCGTAGATGGCCTAGCCCAACTATCCTCCCAGACCACACCTCCTCTGGAAGCCTGCCATCCAACCTGGTGTGAGGTGATCGATTGACCAAGTAATCTGCTGTGTCAACTGTGTCAACCCAGAACTCCTATGGAAGCCCTGCTGCAGCCTCATGCATCGTGCCTTTTCCAGAAGTGTTCTGTTCATCCTCTCGGCCACCCCATTCTGCTGTGAAGTCCCCTTAACTGAGAAGTGTCTCTCGATCCCACACTCCTCACAGTAATCCTGGAACTCTCTGCTGGTGTACTCTCCGTCATTGTCTGACCTCAGACACTTCACGCTCCTCCCCTGCTCCTTCTCCACCTCAGCTCTCTAGATCTTGAACTTGGTGAAGACCTCTAACTTCTCTCTCATGAAGTAAATCCAGAGTTTCTTTGAGAAATCATCAATCAGGATCATGAAGTATCTGGCCCCATTCCTAGCTAAAACTAGGGCTGGTCTCCACACATCCGTGTGTACTAACTCTAGAAGGGCTGCACTGTGGGCTGTACTGATGTTGAACTGAACTCTCCTCTGCTTTTCCATCTGGCAAGGCTCACAGATCTCCCCTGTAGCTCCATCCTCCAGATCAGAGATGAGTCCTCTCCTGCTCAACTCCCTCAGCCCCTTGTCACCCATGTGGCCTAGGTGGTAGTGCCACATCCTGTAAGCCCCCTGCTGGTCCTGTGCTGCAGCTGCTGCATCAGACTCTCCAGTCACCATAGATCCCTCCATGCGATAGAGGTTATTGTCCAACCTCCTGCCTCTCATCACCACCATAGCTCCATTGGAGATGTTCAGTACTCTGCTTCTAGCCCTACTACTGAAGCTGTATCCACTGCGCTGCAAGTAGCCTAGTGACACCAAATTCTTTTCCAGCTCTGGGATGTGCTTTACATTTGTCAATGTCCTCACAATCCCATCAAACATCCTCACCCTGACTATCCCTATTCCAGCCACCTTGCAAGGATGATTGTCGCCTATAGTCACTGATCCCTCATCTGTCTTGGTGTATGTGGCAAACCAAGACCTATGTGGTGTGTAGTGATGTGAGCACGCAGAGTCTAGTGTCCACTCCTCTGTGTAATGCCTGTGACCATCTGATACCATAAGTAGATCATCCTCCACCTGCTGCCTAGCAACTGCACTCACTGATTCTGAGCCACTTCTTTCTCCCTTCTTGCTCTTCCATAGTGGACATTCTCGCTTGAAGTGCCCGAACTCGTTGCACTTGAAGTATTTCACCTCTTTCTTTCCCTTCCTGAACTTGGACCGCCCCCTGGACTTGCTTCTGCCTCTGCCTCTACCTGTCCTCTCCCCTACTGCCAAACCCTCCTGGGGACCATGTCCTCATACTCCAAAGTCTCCTTGCCGTAGAGCAGTGTAGTCACCAAAGAATCATATGATCCGGGCAGCGAACATAGAAGCAACAGGGACTTGTCCTCCTCATCCAGCTTCACCCCGATATTCACCAACTCCGTGCACAACTGGTCGAACCTCTGAATGTGGCCAATCACATCAGATTCCTCTTGCATCCGAAGACTGTACAACCTCTTCTTCAGCATCAGCTTGTTGCACATATTCTTCCCCATGTACATGGTGTGCAACTTTGACCAAAGGCCCTTCGGGGTCTTTTCTTCTAGCACCGAATACAACGCCGCATCCACCAAACATCCTCTGATCACCGAGCATGCTTTCTTCTCCAACGATGCCCACTGTCTATTTGTCATTCCCTCAGGCTTCTCATCCAAAGCCTGATCCAGATCTGCTTGCACCAGAAGATCCTCCACCCGGATTTTTCACATGAAAAAATTTTTTTTGCCATCAAACTTCTCAAACTTGACCTTCATATTGCTTCTCATGACTAGATCCAAGCCAAACAAGCAATATAAAATCAAGAAGTGTAGAATATACCTTGATGGTACCTTGTTGAAAATTTTCAGCACTTGGGATCTTCAACTTCTCATGCTTGGAACCGCTTCCTCACCATCGTGGCTCTGATACCAACTATTGGAGCATGATCCTAGCTCCTCCCATAGATCTTGGGTGCAGCAAAACCAGCAACGAATAGATCTGGAGACTTCTAGACATGATCGAAGGTCCTTGACGAAATCAGTCTGGTTGCTGTCTTCTTCGTCAGCCTTTCGTTCCAAATGAAGAATGCCTTTGAAATCACCTCTAAAAAATCCAAGATCTGGTATCCAACTAGATCAGACCTGGATCAAGGTTTTTCAATTTGTAGATCTTAAATCAGGATATTTTAGATAGGGAAGAAGATAGATGGAGACAGACCTCGCAGATCTGTCCTACTGCAGCCTTTTTGTAGATCTGTTGATGGAGATCTCACTCGCGCCTCAAACAACCTCAGATCAACTCCAGATCTGAGAGAGATTTGTACCAACCTCTTCTCAAGAGATTTCAAATCCTGGACCTAGTGTTTGGGTGCTTGCAAGAGGGGGAGAGCAGATCTGGTAGGCGGCTGCAAGGGGGAAGGGGCTTGCGCCTCCCTTCCTTTCTTTCCTTTTATGGACTGGCGGCAAGAAACCCTAGGGTTTCTTGCTCCTGATGCATGAAAGATTGCTGGAGAGAGAGACTTGGGAGAAAGAGTCATCTATTTTCTTGGCTTAATCAAACCTATACAAGTACATGTATATATAAACACCGGGTCAAGTGACCCAAACCCAAAACTTCCTTGACCAACTCTATGGGAGATTAGGTTAACCCAAGCCTATGTACAACCATGACTTGACCTAATCTCACCTTTCCTAGGCCCAGACCTAACCCATAAAGAGTTGGTCCCTTGAGGCCCACATAACCTAGACCTCAAGAACCCGAAAGGCCCACAGCCTTTCAACCTAGGGCCCAACTAGCCCTAGAGTCTCCATGAAGCCCTCATGAATGATGGACCTTGGCCTTAGCCTTGGTCCCCTGGGCCTTGGGCACACCACCTGGATCACAACAGTGATTTTCTCGAAAAGAGTTATGTCGAGGTTAAGAGAGTCGACTCCACAGACAATGTGGCAGACCCACTGACAAAGCCTATAGGCCAGCAGAAGATCGAAGCCCATCTTGAGAAGATGGGACTTAGATATGTAGCCAATTGATATTAGGTTAAGTGAGAGTTTGTTAGATGTACGCCCTAGATGCCAGATTGGCTGACACATTCCTGTACAAATGTAAGGGCAAATTTATAATTTTGACTATAAATGAATAAAAAGGGTAATTCAACTATCACATTGTGTACATTATATTTGTGATACATCCTTTGAGTTAGTAGGAATGTTAATTCATATTTTTAAGAGTTGAAAATTTAAGGCATGAATTTACATAACTAACTCATAAACAACTCTTGACCATAGGATCATCACGAGGATGGTGATCGATCTGAAAGGTTGGTGTATGATCGCTTTCTTAGGATAGATGAGTCTTGAGTCTACGATATGGAGACACTAGAGTGAGAGTACAGGTATTCATTGACAAATGAGAGTACTGAGCATGACCACTTCGAGCAGTCATAAGGAAGTCTACCTTCTCGTCGATGACTAGCTCGATGCTGCAGTTGTGTGTCTAGTTCTTTAACCTAAGGTGCATCGACAGTTCACCTTGAGTGTGTTATAGTTTGACTACATCATAACTCAGTCTCCTAGCCATTCAAAATTTTGAGATGTATGTTGGCTGTAGCATATTCATTGTAGGAACCAGATTGTATCAAGATGGGATCTATCAACCTCGGTAGATAAGAGGAGTAGTCCTATGATGATTGCAAGATAGAGTCCTTAAGTCCATGGCCATGGCAGAGTGAAATAATGAAAAAAAGTTTTCCATTGGGGTTTTACATCGAACTCGGATCGATCGATTGATTCATATGACTGATGTTAGTTTTGACGAGTTCACCTTAACCCTAATTCAGTCGGGACTCATGATAGAGGAACTCAATCACACAAGTAGCTGCACCGAGAGGTTCATCTTCATTTATGATGGGTTGTCACCATATACTGCTAGGTGTCACTGGAGGATTTTGGGAGCAATTAGAATGATCTTGATGATCGATCATTCTAATTATCTGAATCAGAAGAGTTCTGGTCCATTGAAAGGAGTTTCGATGATGTCGATGATGAGATCATGACATGTCTCATTACCATATGAAAATGAACCTAACTAGATCACACAAACAAGAGATAGAGTTTGGATGTCATCAATTGAGCTAGCCCAATTCGATTGATTTGGATTAGATCCAATTAGGTTCAAGAAAATCGTGCTAGCACACAATTGAGCCTAACTTTCTCCTCGTGCAATCTTTTTCATCTCGACTGAGCCAAATGTGATTTGACTCATCCAGAGAATCTTAAGAAGATTTTTCTTAGTCTGACTGGAGCCAGTCTAGCTCAAAAAAGTCTTGTCTTAATTCATGAGATGAATTTAAGAAACACCTGCCAATTTCTGTCACCTGATATTTTCGTTTTAGGACATCGGTCAAATATTGACTTATGGATCTTAAACTGAAGGTCACTTGGCAAGAGGTCATTGGAGAGTTTTTGTGGAGTGTCCACTTGCTAAATTAGGCCTCAAAGTGAGCACCAAGATCAGATTGGGCGTGCACCCCAAGTGGACAAGGATAGAGTCCCATGAGATGAGGACTCTATGCCTTGATCGACTCAAACTGTTGGGCACCAATCTCACTGTGTTTATCCATTGTTGGTGCAAACAGTAGGAGGGTTTGGTGGGGTTCTTATCTGATATGATCAAATGACATCACTCCATCAATCAGAATATTTTTAGAATTAATTAGAATTTTTTGATTGGTCGAATGATGTGGCACTGCATGGCACAGCAGGGTCTATTTAAACCCTGTATGCGCCTAAGGTTTAGTAAATCTACTCAATCACTAGCAAAAGCCTGATATCCCTCCACTTCTCTACATCCCCTCTAGTTTTCTCTCTCCCCTCTTCACATCCAAAAAGTTGGGCATCCATCTGGTGCTTGTCCAAGGCATGGTGGCTCCCTGATCAGAAGGCTGCAGGGATTTATCGAGAAGCTGCTGCTCCAGCTTCAAAAGATCTTTTGAAGATCTTTCAGATCAGATCCAGATCTAATTTTTGGAGTAGAGATTTGCAAGGAGAAGATGATCCAAATCCTACTTGAGTGGATATTGGTAGAGGCCAGACGACTGCGTGGCTATTTTTGAACCTCGGGCATTGTTGCGATCATCTATAGGATAATCTAGTTATCCTAGAGGTATTTCTCTAATCTTTAAATTTTAGATTTAATTTTAAATTAAATATAAGATAATAAAAATTAGATCTAATAGATCTTAGATCTGAAATAAAGTAGGATAATTTTTTTTAAAAAAATATTCTGCCTCAGATCTCATTAAATCTGGAAGATCCTATAAGAAAAAAACCGATTTTTCTTTCAATATTATATGCATGAGATTAAGATTTAGATTTAAAATCTGTAGAGAAAAATATCAGATATAAAAATTTTTGATATCATTCTGACATAAGATTATCCTGACATAACTTGTTATACTGAATGGTTGTTGTAGAATGATGTTAAAATTTTTAATCAAATAAAATTTTAGATCTGATTTTTTCAGTATATATGTGATATATGTTTTGTTGATTAGATTTAAAAAGTATTTCAAGATCTATTTTGATTCATATATATAATATATGAAAGCATGTTTAAGACTGAAATTTATTTTTATGATCTGAACTTATTTATATATATGATATATGTTTATATGTATGATCTAAAATTATTTTGAGATTAAAGTTTACTTTTCATGCAAAGAATTTAGATTTAAAAATTTAAATTTAAGATTTGAAATTAATGTTTATGCATGAAGCATTGGTTATGGGTAGATCAAATTATGTCATGTAATTGGATTACATTTAGGGTTCTTGATGTGATCATATTGGGTCTGAATCAATTTAACAGTTGATCAAATCGAATCAAGTATTGATTAGGATGAAATCAATAGAGCTCAAGATCATACAATTATTGTTGATTGAATTGATTAACATCCATATATAGAATCGATTAACCTAAGGACCTAATTCGACTCTATGGCTCAAATCTAATTCACCTAAACTAACCTATTTGGATAATTGTCCAATTGGTGTCTAAGGCAAGTAATTGAAAGGTAGTTATTTAATTGGTTCCATTTGCTGATCTGATCAATTTATTGATGTCTAAGAAAAGCAATGGGGACACCCATCGATCTTCACTTATCTGAATAATTTGGAAGATTGAATCTTAAATATGGTTGCTTGGTGGATTGATTTAGCCCATGCCAATTAGATCAGTCATGTGATGATTGATTAGATGAGATCTTAACTCAAATCTCTCCATAAATACTAAGTTCAATGATCTTCCACCATTGTAGATGTGCGGGCATGCGATTGGCATTGATTATCTCGACTGATCATAGTGGTTCAGTTGCATCGAGAATATGCAACCATTCTATCAGTAAAGAGTTACCCCAAGGTAAAGATGGGGTTGAGCCCAATAATTGTTAGGTGAGAGACTCAATAACGACTTTGCACCTGCTTGTGAATGGTGGGTCTGACTCAACTAAAAAGTGTAGGCAATAACTGTTAGGTGAGCCCACATGACTTAGAGATCAAGTAGCTGTAACATGCTTAGAGAAGTATCTGGACAAAGAGTTGTCCATGCATCGGTGTTCATTCGTGTTATTAATAATTATTAGGTAAGGTGCACGACATCGATGGGACTGCAGCACCCACTAGAAATTCAGTTATCGTGTTAGAATTTTTATTTCTCCATCCGAAAAGTGTAGAAGATCTGATAAATAGTGGGAGTCTCTTTTTGCATCTAAAAGTTTCTAGAGTAAATTATGAAATAAGTATAAATATTCAATTAGAATCTTTGCTCTCTGATGTTTATTGTGTCAGCTTCTAACCCTCTGGCTTAAATTATAGATATCAACCATTTAATCGAAATTAATTACATAGACTGGCTCACAAACCTAAGAATCATTCTTAATTTTAAAAAATTAAGCAATATTCTCTACCAGGTTATTCTGATGTTAACAACCTATCCAATCCAAAGTTAACGAGCTATACTTGATGAGGGGATAGACAATGACAATAAAAATAGGTGTTATATGTTGAAGTCCATATTAGATGAACTCCAACATATGCATGAGCACATGTTTCTACCAATGATACATTGATTCATCTACAAGTGTTGTGAGGTGATCAGAGTCGCATAGCACATATGATACATGATGGACAGTCAGTCTATGATCATTATTTGATAATGATCGAGGACATTAAGGAGCTTGAAAAGCTCGACATGACCATGCACAAGAAATTACTTATGGATTTGATCCTGCGATCTCTGATTAGTTTATATGGATAGTTATGGTAAACTACCATATGAATGATCGTCTTGGCATGTTATCTGAATTGGTCAATTTGTTGCTAATAAAAGAATCTTGAAAGAGTTCAGAGGTAAATACCTAGAGAGCCTAAAGAAATAAAGATATGCCTAGAGTTGGCATGTCAAAATTGCTCAATACTATCCTTACGATATCCTCTTCTCCCAGTTGAGCTATAGACTAATATTTTTATATAGAGTCGATGGGAAGGTAGAGGGCTAAGGAAGTAACCCTTAAAATTGATAATAGGGCAAGAATTGTTGCTATCACCATGGGCATCTATCCTTTGTGATTATCATTTGGATTTAGTTCTTAGAGATAGTCTCTATCATTTGCATGGTGATGCATCTTTGAACTTAATTGAGCAAACAGTGAATACCATTAGATCTGAGAGATCCAGAGTTGAGATAAACCTTAAGTATATGTGGAACCTTAGGCTAAGTCATATTGGAGAAGAAATGATTAACAAACTGGAGAAATATGAGCTTTTGGGCTTATTGACTATTGAGTCATATCTAGTTTGTACATCATCTTTTTGAGGAAATATGACCAAGCTACTCTTGTAGGACAAAAGAGAAAAGATCATTAAGATACTTATCCTGGTACACATTTAATGTGTGTAGCCCATATGATGTGCTAACAAAGGAAGTTGTCTCTACTTCGTTGCCTTTACTGATGATCAGTCATAGTATGGATAAGTATATGAGATACAAATCTAAAATTTTTGAAAAGTTTAAAGAATTCAGATGTAAAGTGTAGAAGCAAATTGATAAATTTTTAAAAGTACTTCGATCGGATCGAGAATGCAATACCAATAAAAAAAATTTCTCGATTATCTCATAAAATGACATAGTTTTATATTGGACTGCTCTTAGTACATCTCAGCTCAACAAGATAAGAAGAGTCATGGGACTATATAAGATATGGTCTGATCCATGATGAACTTCACTGATTTATTTTATTTTTTTAGGGACATGCTTTATTTCTATGGAATTGGGTTCTCTCTAAACCTGTTTCTGCCACACCATATGAGATATAGCATGGTAAAAACTAAGTCTTGGTTATTTTAAGAACTAAGGATATCCAGCCTGTGTCAAGGACAGCAGGTGAAAGTGTTAGAGGATAGGTCTATAAAGCTCATCTTAAAGAGTTTGGGATACTACTTTTTTTCTAAAAAGATTATAATATAATTGTGACCCGACATGCTATCTTCTTAAAAAGATATTTAACCAAGATGAAGCAGTAGGAGGAAAGTTAAGCTCAAAGACAGTGTCTTTGAAGAGCAATGAGCCGTAAGACCTAAAGAACCTATTCATGATGAGCCAGTAGACATATTTTTCTCCTCCACCTCGTATATATAGTAGGATCTCCAATCTTCTCGAAAGATACTTGGGTATGCTTAACAGAGGATGTAGAGAAAATCATTTCTCATGGGAGATGGAGAGTATAGAGATGATCCCAAAACCTACAATGAAGCGATGTAAGACATCGACTCTAAGAAAAAGATGTGAATTAGCTTTTCGGACTAGATATCTTTTGAAGATTTCTATATGGAATAGCTTATGGATTTCACTTCTTATGATAGGAGATCATAAAGTCTACAATACTCTTGGAGTTGAAACATTCATTTTGATGATATGATCAAATTGTTTGCTCAGAAATGAGAAATTATGTATTTTCAAAAGAGTTAGTGGGAGTGTCCAATACTGACATCAGTTAAAATATGGTTGTATATAAACTTCTCCATGAAAGACATAAAGCAAGCATCCAATATTTTGAGAATATAAAGAACTATAGAGATAGATACAATCGGATGCTTACATTTTCACAGATAAAATATAGAGAGTAGATGCTAAAAGGGTTTAGCATAAACATCTCGAAGAGGGATCTGCTACTCTCTTGGGCATAGATATATGCCATATAATGTACTTAAACTGATATAGTTAATATTGTGAATATGACGAGTTGATATCAGTTGTATCCAGACTGAGAGCACTAGATTGTTATGAAAATATCCTTAAGTACTTAAGAAAAACTAAAGATTTATTCTTAATTTGAAGAAGGATCAAAGCTAGGAGTGGGAGGATACACCAATTCAGATTTTATATCTGTCCTTGATGGTAGAATATCTACATCATAGGTGTAATCATGTCGATATCTTGGAAGGATTTCAAATAATCGATCGATGGAAGCTGAGTACACTATAGATGTGTAGGATGCATTCTGATTCAGATGTTAGTTGCAGAACTGGATGTCATGCCATCAGATATCATGACATACTGCAAAGACAATAACACCATAGCCCTTGCTAAGGAGCTTAGGTCTCACCAGATATCCAAGCATATAGAGCAGCAGAATATGCGACTATCTCAAGTAGAAATATATAAAGGTGCAAAGAGCAAACTCTACATAAGATATGGTTGATCCACTGGTAAGTCACTTAGCTAGCCGAAGACTAAAGCCTATCTTACGAAAATGGGATTTGGTACATAACAGATTGACTTTAGTACAAGTAGGAGATTGTTGGATATATGCCCTAGAAGCCAATCTTAGCTAACGCATATCATATTTTTAGGACATGATTTTATACTTTATGGGTATTTATATTACCATTTATGTTTTATGTATCCATAAATCATCTAAGAGGTTAATAAAATGATGACACATATTGTCAAAGAGTTGAAAATTTAAGACGTGTTATTGATGGTTAATTCCTAAATTGCTCCTAGTCATAGGATCATCATGGGGATGATGATTGATCCAGATAGACCAGTGTACGGATCACTTTCTCTGGACAGATGGATCTCGAGTCTGCGGTGTAGTGATATTGGAGTGAGAGAGCAGGTGGTTGTTAGAGAACAACTAGTATTGAGCGTGACCAACATGAGAAGTCACATGGATGTCTGCTCACTCGTTAGTGACTTACTCAATGCTGCAATTGTATGACTGATCTTTTGATCTGCGGTACTATAGTTGTTCGCAGTGAGGCTGCTGGAGTTTGACTACACATAAACATGGATCTTAATGAGCCCTTGTAGTGGATGTTGGCAACAGTTGGTCCACTGTAGGAGTAGAGTATGCACTTAGATGGAATCTATCGACCCTAGCAGAAAGAAGTAGTCCTATAAGATTTTTGAAGCTGAGTCTTTAAGTCTATGACCATAGCAGTATGATTAATAAAAAAGAATTTTCATGATAATCATATATAGATTCGAGTTGATTGAATCTATCATATGACTGATGATGAGGTTTGACGATTCATCTATGATCTGTCATCTGATCGGAACTTACGATAGAGTGACAGTATCATATGTTAACTGTATTTAGAGATTCATCACCTTTTTATTCTGCTGGATTGTCACTACATACTGCTAGATATTACTGATGGATTGTGAGACCCACGAGCATCATCTTGATGATCGATAATCCTTGGTGGGCAGAGTTGAAATGGTTCCAATCCATTGAAAAGAGTTTCAATGATATTGTGATAGGAATCACAATATATCTCACTACCAGACAGAATAGAACCTATGAGGTCACACACAAAAGAGACTTTTGACTGATCAGATGGTTGAATTATGATTATGAATCATGATAGGATTTGTTTATCAATTTGATTGATGATTGATCCAATGCAAAGTTGCAATCAAGTAACTCGCAAAAGAGTTAATGAATTATAAGAGTATTAATTAGCAATTAGATGGCTAATTAGCTTAATTTGATTGAGCTATGAGGCTTGCATTAAGTCTAATTAAATTAGATTTAATTTAACTTGACATGAGTTTTATTTGATCAAACCTGATTGGGTTATGAGATAATCAAATTGCATGAGAGAATGATTCCTACTTGAATTAGGATTTGAGTTTGACTCAATTTCTAATTAGACTAGGATCTAAACAAGAATGTTTAAATTTTTATTTAGACTAAGAATTCTCATTTTTATGGGTGTACCAAATTTTAATTAGATTAGGATTAAATTGAGTTTAACTCAAGCACCAAGAGAGAGTCCAAAAGGACTAGGACTCCTCTAATTAGATGACATCTAATCTAAATAGTTAGAGCTCCAAATCAGATTTAATTTTTTATCTATTTGGGTCTAATCAGTTTTTAATATGATTAGGATTGGTTGGGATTTAAATTGGTTTAAATCAGTCACCTAAAAGAAGAGTCCTAATTGGATTAAACTCCTCTCCATGTGCATATGAAAGCCCCATGCCAACCAGTTTTTGGATGCCCAAAAGAAGAAGTTTTTCATGAATTTTTAGCATGTAAGAAGAAGTTTTAAATCCCTTCTTTTCATGAGAAATATGGGTACTAATATGAGAAGGGGTGGGAGGCATAATAAAGAGAGAGTCCAAGGCTACTTGGACTCTTATTTCTTATCCAAAAACCTTATCCCTTCACCTATTTAAACCATGGACCACATGAGGCATTAGATGGTTGATCGAGATCAGATTTTGGATGCCTAAACCAAAGGAGAGTGCATGGAGAAAAACAAGGGGAGAGGGCACAGTGAATTGCTCCATGGCGTGAGGTAAAGTTGCACTTATCTCTTCTTTACTACAAACAACCAAAGGTTGGTTGTTAGGACACCTTCTCTCCCATCTTTTGTCCATTTTAGATATGAATTTCTCTTCTTCTCTTTGTCTAAAAGTTGGACAAAATTTTTACATCTCTAGTGTAGAGATTTGGTGCATGAGTTTTAGGAAGAAAAGAAAAGAAAGGGTTCTTCTCACGATTTCTAGCATAGAGATCATCATCCTCCTATTTCTTCTTCTCTAAGATTGTCTTGAAAGAAAAGAAGATTTTCAACCATCAAGATGCAATCTCTGTAAGAGAGCTAGCACCTCGATGAGATCAAAAAGTTTTTAATCAAATCAGAGTCTCATGTGGATATCCATAGAGGTCGGACGCTTGTGCGACTATAAGAGACCTTCAGAAGACATCCATGATCATCAGTTTGTGGTGAAGATTAATCCATGTCAAGGTATGTTCTCTATTTATTTATTTTTATTTAATTTATATATCTGAATTCTATCTCACATATGATGATCCTAATTATGGTTTTAAGATTTGATCTTATGCATGCTTAGATTAAATTAAATTTAATCTGAAATTTTAAATTTTGTTGCATACTCATTTTGAGAAATTTTGTATATATGAAATCATTAAATTCTAATATAATGGTGGTGCAATTAGCTGGAAGAGTTTCAAATAGTCGATCATTGTAGATTCGACCATAGAAGCCAATTACATCGTTGCCTCTGAAGCTGCTAAAGAAGTCTTTTGGTTCAAGAAGTTCATTGCAGAGCTGGGTGTGATGCCATTAGATGCCATTGCACTACAATATGATAACAACGCTACTATAGCTCTTGCTAAGAAGCCCATGTCTCATCAGAAGTTCAAGCATACAGAGCAATGATTCCACATCATACACAAATATCCTGAGAAAAAGTTCATTAAGGTGTAGAGAGTTGACTCTACGCATAATGTGGCAGATCCGCTGACCAACCCTCTCAGCCAATAAAAGATCGAAGCTCATCTTGAGAAGATGGATCTTAAGTATATGGCCAATTGGCTTTAGGTCAAGTGAAGTTTGTTAGATATGTATCCTAGAAATTAATTGTTGGCTGACATATTTTATAATTTTAGAGCTTAATTTTATACTTGCAATATTTTTATTATCAATAAAGAGCTTTTTACTTCAATCATATTTATGTGTCCATGATTTATTCTAAAAATTAACAAAGATGATTTTATATATTCTCAAAGTATTGAGAATTTGATACATATATTATTAGTAGTTAGTTTCTAAATACTCTCAATCAAAAGATCATTATGGAGGATAGTGATCAATCTATTCAAGATTGGTGTATGGTTCATCTTCCTTCTAGGCAGATGAGTCTTAGATCTGTAGTATAAGGATACTAGGGTGAGAGTGTAGATGGATGTTAGAGAATAACTTGTACTGAGCATGATCAACACAAAAAATCACTTGGATGTCTACTTACTCATCAGTGGTTGACTTGATGCTGTAGTGGTATGAGTGGTCCTTTGACCTGTAGTGTCATCGACTATTCATAGTGAGGCTACTGAGTTTGACTGTACATTCTCTTGGTCCCTAGCCATTCGGATCCTTGCTGTGTATATTGACTACAGTAGGTTCAGATTTGCTGTTTGGAATAGGATGCACCTAGATGGAATCTATCGACCTTGGTAGAAAAGAAGAAGTCTTATGCGATTTGTGAGATTGAGTTCATAAAGTCTTTGACCAAAGCAAGTGTGAATACTGAAAAAAAATTTCATAGGATTTTCAAATAAGCTCTAGTCGAGCCAATCTAGTATATGACTGATGATGGGATCTGACGAGTTCTCCATGACCTCCGTTAAGTTGGGACTCACGATAGAAGGACTGAATCATATGATAACTACATTTAGGGGTTCATATTTTTATTCTACTGAGTTGCCACTACATACTGCTAGTGTCACTGATGGATTATAAGACTTATTAGGCATCATCTTGATGATCGATGACCCTCGAAGGATAGAGCTGGAATTGTTCCAATCCATCGAAAAAAATTTCGATGATATTGTGATGGAGATCATAATATATCTCACTACCAGATAGAATGGAGCCATGGGATCACACATTGAGGGATTTAATTTTAAAATAACTAATTGGGCTTATGAAGTTCTAATTAGATTAAGATTTATTGAAATCCTATAGGGTTTAAGAGAACCATACTAGCACATGGTTAAATCTAATTCTTTTTAGGACTTCGATTGGATCAAGTCTATTGCTTTGAACCTAACCTAAATCTATTTTGATTTGGATTTAGCTGAGCACTTAATTGTGAGCCCAAATAGATTGGATTAAGTCAATGAGATGGCTAACTGATCTCTTAATTTCTTCCTTATTATTTCCTTTTGAAGCGAGGAATGAATGGAAAGAAGAGTGGAGGTGCATGCCTCCCTTTTGGCAGGTCCAAGGGGTGCCATCCCCTTGGAATGGCATGAGGATGAGAGAGGGGCCCGCCCCCTCTTCTGACTTTGCATGGAAGGAGAGAGAGAGGGGGTTCACACCTCCTCTCTTATATCAAAAAATCCTAGAAGGGGTGCCAAGGGTTGGCGCCCCAACTGCTTGCCCCTTTTTGATAGGGGGTGCCCACTCAGTCTGTCTGTTTTGAGTGGGGTGCCCCATCTGCTTGCCAAAAGAGGAGATAGCCTTTTCAATTAGATCTGATTTTTTTGAAAAAAAAATTAGATTAAAAAGTAAGAGACCTTATGAGATAAGATCTAATCTTTTTAGTCTGATTGGATAATGATTTAGAATCAAGAAAGACCTATTTAAGGAGATGGTCTCTTAGGATTTCATAATTATTGAATTTTGAGAAATAAAAACTCCTCCTCTCTCCTCTCCACACCTCACCCTCTCTCCCTTTTCTCTTTCCCACACCCAAGGGTTGGGCATCCATCTTCCACATGTCTGAGTTGAAAAAGATCTCTTCTACAGCAAGAAATAAGAAGAAAAGGCTGTAGTTCAAGGGTTGAAGTTATAGTCATGATCAATTGCTGATCAAAGTTCAAAGAGGCAAAGATCCTACTTGGAGAAGAAGGATCTATCATGAGAAGAAAGATTCAAGATTGATCCCGGTGGATGGGGTTGCTATCTTTCTGGGCAATAATTGGTATCAGAGCGGATGCTCTAATATTTATTGTTGACCTAGAGGTCTTGAGCAAAATATTATGACAACCCTAATTGTTTCTTCATTTGCTAAAGGCTAATCCATATTTAGACCATCATTTTTCACTGGCACTAATTATAATTTTTAGAAAGCTAAAATGAGGATTTTCATACAAGTTTTAGATTATAACGTGTGCAGAGTCATAACTAGAGGACCACACACACCCACAATTGAAGTAAATAGAGTGTCTCTTCCTAAACTAGAAAAAGATTGGATTGAATTTGATAAAAAGATGGCATAATTAAATACAAAAGCAATTAATGATCTTTATTGCTCTTTGGATGTCTATGAGTTTAATAGAATATCTACTTGTACATCTGCAAAAAAAAATTAGGATAAATTAGAAATAACTCATGAAGGAACAAGTCAAGTTAAGGAGTTCAAACTTAATTTGCTTGTTTATAATTATGAAAAATTTAGAATGAAACAACATGAGTCTATTTCTGATATATTTTTCAAATTTACTAATATTATCAATACTTTAAATGATCTTGGCAAAATTTATTCTAACTATGAGCTTGTTTGTAAGGTTTTAAGGTATTTGCCAAAGATATAAAAAGTCAAAGTGACAGCCATATAAGAAGTGAAAGATCTCACAAAGCTGGTCATGGAAGAGTAGATAGGTTCTCTCATGACATATGAGTTGAACATGAATCAAAAAGAGAAAGAAGAAGAGTCAAAGAAAAAGAAGACCATCGTATTTAAATCGACCACCAAATTTAAAGATAACAATGAGTCAGAGGATAAAAATGAAGAAGAAAGTGAAGATGAAGATGAAGACTTGGCACTTCTCACTAGAAGATTCAAATAATTCCTTAAGAAGAAAGGGTCAAAGAAAAAGAAAAATAAAAGAAATGAATAAAGGAATGTCATTTGCTACAAATGCAACGAAATGGGACATTACAAGCTGGATTGCCTCCTACTCAAAAAGATCCCCAAAAGGAGCAAAGAAAATGTGATGATGTCTATTTGGGTTGATAATGACATTTCTAGCTTTAATGTAGAAGAAGAAGAAAAAGAAGATATTGCAAATCTATGCCCCATGGCCAATGATAATAAGGTATATCTTGAAAACTCCTTTCTGAATCTTCTTTTGATGAATTATATAAAGTTTTTAATGATTTAATGGATGAATACAAAAAGATAAGGTTGAAAAATAAAGAACTTAAAAAGTTCAATCTATTTTTGGCTAAAGAAAAGAACAAAATGTTAACTGAAAAAGATAAAATTTTAATGAAAAAAATAATCTTGGCTAAGGACAAGGAAAATCTTGTGAAATCTAAAAAATCCTTAGTTGAAGAAAATAAAAAATTAAGAACAAAAATTAAAATTTTGAAACCTATAGTAGAAAAGGTTATCCTTAGTTCTCAAAATCTTCAATTAATGCTGAATAATCAAAAAGCTATTTTGAATAAAATGAAAATTGGTTTTAATACTTCAAGAAAATAACAACTTGTTTAAAATATTCTTACAAGAGCTTCATATGAAAATCACTCTATAATTTGCTTCAAATATAATAAAATAAGACATAAAATTTTAGAATATAATATTAAAAAAATGGTCATACTTTGATTAGATAAATTTAGATTTTAAAAAAAATTATGTACACTAACTCTATAGACCTAAGATGACTTGGGTATCAAAATTATAAAAATAATTTTGCAGGTATACCAAGCATCCAAAAATATGAAAGAATAAACTCTTGCAAATGGATGCTTAGAATTTAAAAGGATGGATGATAATATTTGATAAAAGCTAAACCTTTCTCACATCATACCATCACTAATTTTTAATAGTATTTTGTTTGAATGATTGATTTTGATGCTTTACACATATGCATGATATTGTGATGATGTTTGTTGCTTGAATGTATTGATAAATATGATCTCTTAATTATTTATACCATTCTAATTATTATAAACATAAATTTTACTTTAATTTCAGTATGCTCTCATAACTTATCATGCATCATCAATTATTTGAAAAACCAAATTAAAATAAGTTTGATTGTATAACATCTTGTTTGGATGCAAAACTCTCAAATTAATTTTTGACATGCTCATAAGAGATGTAACTATTAAAATATCTCAAAAATTATTTGATTCAAGGAACATCAGGATAAGTCATCAAATCATAAAAGATCACATGCTTGATGTTGTTACTTTGCATGATTGCATCTTAAATTGATCTTTAAGGCTTTGAAAGTTTTCTAGTTGAATCTAATTTTTAGAGCCTTCATCTAGTTTCTTCTTTATTTAATCTCATTTGATTTGGTTTAATTCCCCTAATTGATTAATTTTTAATCTCCTAAAAGTTGATTTGAATATCATTCTTGATCTTTGATTTAATTTTCTATTGATTTCTACTCAATTTGAATAAATTTTTCTTGATTTGAAACTCTTTGAATATTTTTTTTTGGTGTCGAGGAGGCGGCCCCAATTTTACTGGAGTCAACCCCTTAAGGAGTCGACCCGTGTTTAAAGGAGTCAACCCTTGTCAGGATGTGTTTTTAAACTGAAGTGGACCCATGGCTCTGTAAATTTGTTCCTCATCTTTTCAAGCCAAAAACCTTTTCAAACCCCCCACCCACCTGAATCGAAGTCTCTCACTCCTTTTCCCCTATGATTTTCATGGATTTGATCTCCATGGCTCCCGTGAAAAGCATTGCTTGTCGGGGAAAGTATTCTCATGCAAAATCCTCAAGACTTAGCCATTCTCCAAGCCCTCCTCCCGTCCATGAGCACCGATCCAAGCAGAGGAATGACCTCATGCCTTCACCTCAGAGAGGTCCCACTCCATCTTGGGTTCCTCCCTCTCCTTAGGTTCCTCCCTCTCCTCCACCTACTCGAGCAACCCCATCCAAATCATCTTTCATATCTAGGGTTGTATGCATGGGTAGGAAAATAGACTTTGATTTTTTGGAAATAGAAGGCTTCCCATTTGGATAGAAAATAAAAAATTTGGGATAAAAATTTTATGTGTTCTCTTGATGTATTAACCTACCCCAACCTTGTAAGGGAGTTTTATAGCAAGACAAAAGTAGGTGTAGGTAGCGCTATTTTAGAAGTGAAGGGTGTGCAAGTTGAGATTGATATAGAGAGCATTGGATGCACACTTCACATGCTGACTATTGGGAGCAGATCAGATGACCTCACGAAGCACAAGATAGGGTTGAAAGTCATTTTAGAATGTGAGAATGTTAAAGGAATCAAAGAAGTCTATGCAAATTAGCTAGGCATGGAAATGAGATTGCTTCATCATATGATTAGCCGGATTTTCTTTCCTAAGATAGAAAGATTTGATTTTGTGTTAGAGAGAGACATCACCCTGATGTACCACATTGCTCGAGAGGTTCTCTTGAATCTTCTATTTTTCATGATAGGGCTAATGCATGATGCTACGAACCGATCAAAGGTATCCTTATGTTGATGCATGGTTCTGACTTTGGTCTTCTAGGAGCATAGGATAGATCTTGAGGGGGATACCATTAGGAAGCTGATGCACACAGACACATACAACGACCAATCACTTAAAAGAATGTGTTTTCAAAAAATTGACGGTCACTGGATTCGTAGAGGAGCACTACATAGAGAGGATGAGGATTCTAAGAATGAGGCTCTAATGGCTGTACCAATCGCAAACATCAGATCTAAAGGGCCACAATAGCACATGTAGAGGCAGTTTCTGATCATCCAAAGAGTTCAGATAGACCATCCTTCAAGCTAAATGAGGATGCACTTGTTGCGAGGATCTCTATAAGGATCATGGATATAGTCCATGCCATGATTCAAAGATACACATCAGAGGCTATATCTTTGCTCAGAGAGGAGATAGCTAGATCTATTCAGATGATCATTTCTATGAGGGCGGATGCGCAAGGGCAGGTATTTGGAGATGCTCATCCACCTTCATCTTCTCAGCCTGGACCCTCTACCTAGGATATCTTTGACCTACCCTCGTAGGATGCTAGGACTTATCTTGTAGAGCTATAGTTCTCCTAGTAATCTACATTTTGGTTTCATACATTTTGGATGCATTGATCACTTTTTGTAATCACTCTAGTAATGACATTTTGGATATTAATAAAAGTTGATCCTTTATGAAAAATCTAGTATGTTTAATTATGTGGATGTTTGCTTTGGCTCAGTGCAGTTAATGTTTATATTTTTTTGAATGTGTATATGTTATATTCATAGAACTACAGGGGAGAAAAATATAAAACTGATTTTTTTTAAATTAATCAAATATGCATAATTGGAAAGACAAAGGAAAAGAATTAAGAAAAATAAATTTTCTACATTAATTATGAAAAATAGGGGAGAAAAAACATAATTTGAATATTAAAGAAGAGATCATTTTAGAATTGATCATTTGTACTTTGTTTGTCTTGCTCTATTTGTACACTCTCGTTACTCTATCCATTTGATTTGCTTTAAAGAAATAATTTTTGATTTGGTTTGAGAAATCATTATTAATCTTGAAAGAAAATCTATTATACTTTGATTTGAGCACTTATGCTTTGCACAATTTGATTGTATTATCATTTTGGACAATTGATTGGCATTTGAAAATGTTTGTCGATCATTTTTGAAAAATGAACTTGAAAAGTATTTTTCATAATTGATATCTATGAAATTTGAATTGTGTTTCCATATTTTTCTCAAAATAATCCTTTTTGAGTAATGAATTTGAAAAATGGTTTTCCTTGATCTTCAATTAGCATTGATTTTTCAATTGGCATATGTGGAAAACATTGGCATAAAAGAATTATTTTATAATGATATCAAACATTTAGATCTTAGCTCCTATCCACTCTTCTAAACTTAATATCTCATACCACATTTTTTTGTTTTGATATATTCATGATATGGTATCATTTGAGACCATCTAAGAACATTGATATCTTTTCTGAATTTAAATTGATCGATATTCATTAAAGAAATAGAAAAAGATGAGTTCTTAAATAGATCTTATGCTTTGCTTTAATACTCTAAACTCTTAGTCTTGAAAATGCTCTATCCTTCTTGAACTCTTGAAGCTCAAAGCAATTTTGTGATTGAATTTGAAAATCTGATTAATGCAATCGACTCCATTCAAAAAAAAGGGGATGTTATAAAATCTGAATTTGATATATTTTCAAATTTAATTTGCTTGATTTTGATGATTTTTTTAATCCTTCTCTTAAACTTTTTGATGCTATCGAAAAGGGGGAGAGTTAGGATGAGTATACGCTGAAAATACTTGATATGCTTTTAAACTGATTGATATACTTATGTGCTTGCTTGAAATTATATAAAATGAGTATTTTGACATCAAATTTATAATTCTAATGAAGCATTCATGAAGTGTGTATTTGTATGTATTTATCCTATCACTTCATGATTCATGTAGGCAATTTAATTGAAACACATTATATTTATTATTTGTGCATATACTCAAAATTTTATCATCATCAAAAAGAAAGAGATTATTAACCCTATGATTGATTTTGATGATTATCAAATTTTTAGTAATTATGATTCTAATCATGTATTTCAAGATTAGATATAGGATTTTTCAGATACTTTAATTGAAGAATTAGTCTATAGAAAATATCTCCTCAAAAGGAGCTAAGTTAAGGATTTCAAAGAAGATTTTTCAAGGTTCAGACTTAGCGAAGTCAACCTTAAGAGACTAGGAGCTAACCCCTGCACTAAAATGGACTGAAACAGAAGAGATTTTGAGTTTCAGATTGATTAAGAGTTGATCCCAGGGAAAAGGAGTCAACTCTAGCACATTGAAATAGGATTGGCATGGGTTCGAGTCGACTCCTATGAAGGATGAGTCGGTTCTCTCAAAAAAGATAGAAAGTTGATTTTTCATACCCTATGGCTGAGTCAACTTATATAAAATTTGAGTCGACTCATGGGCAGATGGAGTCGATCCAAAAAAAAAAATTAAAATCAATCCCAAGTATGGGATCAGCATAACAACTAGTTTTCTGCAACATCTCTAATGGCCATTTCTCCACTCCAGTAGCTAGTCTAAGCATCGATCAAAACTTCTTCTCCAGCCAACTCCAAGACTATTAATGGCTAGAGAAATATTAGAAAAACAAGATTAAAGAAGGTTAAAAAGGAAAACACTCCACTTGTGTGAGATTTATTGAATAACATTAGAAAGAGAAAAAAAAAGGATTAAGTGCAAAGAATTGAGAGCTTTCAAAGAGTGATCTTCTCCAACATCATCTATATTCTCTCAAGCATTAATTGAAGAGAAGTCAAGCTTCCAAAAAGTAATTCTGTAGCTACTTCTCTGAGCTTTAAAGAGTTTATATTTTTTATTTTTATCTTATACTAAAATCTTACTCTTGTATTTTGTTTTCTTTGTAAGTTTCTTTGGAGAAAAGAAACTTAAGATTTAGGCCTATCCAGACCCAAAATTAGATATTATAGGTTTTGATTGGTGAGCCCATAAAATCAATTGGGTTGATTGTGAATCGAAAATAAAGTATAGATTGTAGTTGGTGATATCGTAAAACTAACTAGATTTGTTTGTGATTCTAGATAAAATAAACACACTATAATCGGATTGATTATAGTAAAATTTTTAAGGGACTCTTAGAGAGTGGATGTAGGTGCGGGATTGCACTGAACCACTATAAATTATTTTGTATTTGTATTGTGCCTTTTGCTCTGTTGTTTTACTTGCCTAGTATCATTTTAATTATTGCATACTTTTACTTATTCCTCTATTATACATTGCTTACACTTTACAAACACTCAAATTAATTTAATTTGAAGCACATATTTGTTTAGATATTTAGTTAGTTGAAATTTTTGAAAGAATCTAATTCACTGCTCCCTCTTTTGGGTTGCTACCTTTTAAGGCAACATGATGCTTTAATAGAGAAATTTGAAATTTTTATTTAGAATTAAGATATTGATTCTCTTCCATTTTCTAGAGGTGGGTTCAATTTAGATCATCTGTAATAAAGAATCAAGTCATGAGGTATGAAACCTTATTCTTATGATAAGATTTAATAATGAAAATAAATCTGTAAGTAGAATAAATATATTAAAACTTGAGAATGAAATCATGATTATGAAACCTTAAAGTTAGAAAATCTTTTACAGAAAATTTCGAGATGAAATTTTTGTTGGAGCACGATCCCGACTCCTCCCACGGACCTTGGGTGTAGCAGAACCAGCAACGAACAGATCTGGAGACTTTTGGACTCGATCCAAGGCCCTTGACGAAATCAGCCTGGTTGCTGCCTTCTTCGTCAGCCTTTCGTTCCAGATGAAGAACGCCTCTGAAATCACCTCTAAAAAATCCAAGATCTGGTATCCAACTAGATCAGGATAGGATCGAGGACTTCCAATTCATAGATCTTAAATTGGGATATTCTAGATAGAAAAGAAGGTAGATGGAGACAGACCTTGCAGATCTGTCCTGCGGCAGCCTTTCTTGTAGATCTGTTGATGGAGATCTCACCCGTGCCTCAAACAACCTCAGATCAACTCCAGATCTGAGAGAAACTTATACCAACCTCTTCTCAAGAGATTTCAAGTCCTGGACCTGGTATTTGTATGGCTGCAAGAGAGGAGGAGAGCAATCTGGTTGGCGGCTGCAAGGAGGAAGGGGCTAGCGCCTCCCTTCTTTCTTTCCTTATCTGGACCTGGCGGCAAGAAACCCTAGGGTTTCTTGCTCCTGGGGCATGGAGGATGGCTGGAGAGAGAGGGAGAAGAGAGAGAGAGACTTGGGAGAAAGAGTTGTCTATTACTTGGCTTCATCAAACCTATACACAGTATATGTATATATAAACACAGGGTCAAGTGACCCAAACCCAAAACTCCCTTGACCAACTCTATGAGAGATTAGGTTAACCCAAGCCCATGTACACCCATGACTCGACCTAATCTCACCTATCCTGGGCCCAGACCTGGCCCATAAAGAGTTGGTCTCTTGAGGCCCGCATAACCTAGACCTCAAGAACCCGAAAGGCCCACAGCCTTTCAACCTAGGGCCCAACTAGCCCTAGAGCCTCCATGAAGCCCTCATGAATGATGGACCTTGGCCTTAGCCTTGGTCCCCTGGGCCTTGGGCACACCACCTGTATCATAACAATCTCCACCTTGATGTCCTAAGGCCTCAACCAGCTCCACTCTGTCCTTGCGACTGTAGATCCATTTGCCGCCAATGGACCTCTTCCCTTGTGGCAACTGACCAATCACCACGTCTGGTTCTGGTGGAGAGACTGCATCTCCTCGGACATCGCCTGGACCCACCGCTCTCTGTCCTGGCTCTCAATAGCCTCCTGATACGTATATGGGTCTCCATTCACTGTCACTAGGGCATATGACAGTGTCTCCTCGAAGCCATATCGGTCCGGTTGCCTGATGGTCCTCTTGGGCTTGTGTAGGGCAACACCGATATCAGTCTTCGATCCAGCTCGCTCCTGCTAGACCTCTCCATCTCGATCATCCATCCGAGTTCTCTCCACCTGTGGAGACACCTTAGATAGGTTCTCCACCTGAATGTCATGTCCTCCCATAGTACCTGCAAGAGGCAAAATCAAAGAGGTTAGCTATCCAGCAGCGCCCTGCTGGACCTCCTGCTCCTGCTGCTCCTCCATGCTTGCTCACCTCCGTAGGACTGACTCCCCATCAAAAGTCACATCCTGACTAATGATGACCTTCTTTTTCAAGGGATCCCATAGCCTGTATCCCTTAACTCCTCGCGGATAGCCTAGAAACATCGCCTTGCGTGATCTGACGTCTAGCTTGCTCCGCTCACCAGCTCCAATGTGCACATAGGCCGTGCACCCAAATACCCGTAGATGGCCCAGCCCAACTGTCCTCCCAGACCACACCTCCTCTGGAAGCCTGCCATCCAACCTGGTGTGAGGTGACCGATTGACCAAGTAACCGACTGCGTCAACTGTGTCAACCCAGAATGCCTTTGGAAGCCCTGCCTGTAGCCTCATGCATCGTGCCTATTCCAGAAGTTTTCTGTTCATCCTCTCGGCCACCCCATTCTGTGGTGGAGTCCCCTTAACTGAGAAGTATCTCCTGATCCCACACTCCTCACAGTAGTCCTGGAACTCTCTGCTGGTGTACTCTCCACCATTGTCTGACCTCAGACACTTCACGCTCCTCCCCTGCTCCTTCTCCACCTCAGCTCTCCAGATCTTGAACTTGGTGAAGACCTCTGACTTCTCTCTCATGAAGTAAATCCAGAGTTTCCTTGAGAAATCATCAATCAGGGTCATGAAGTATCTGGCCCCATTCCTAGCTAAAACTGGGGCTGGTCCCCACACATCCGTGTGTACTAACTCCAGAGGGGCTGCACTGCGGGCTATACTGATGTTGAACTGAACTCTTCTCTGCTTTTCCATCTGGCAAGGCTCACAGATCTCCCCTGTAGCACCATCCTCCAGATCAGAGATGAGTCCTCTTCTGCTCAACTCCCTCAGCCCCTTGTCACCCATGTGGCCTAGGCGGCAGTGTCACATCCTGTAAGCCCCCTGCTGGTCCTGTGCTACAACTGCTGCATCAGACTCTCCGGTCGCCACAGATCCCTCCATGTGATAGAGGTTATTGTCCAACCTCCTGCCTCTCATCACTACCATAGCTCCATTGAAGATGTTCAGTACTCTGCTTCTAGCCCTACTGCTGAAGCTGTATCTATTGCGCTCCAAGTAACCAAGTGACACCAGATTCTTTTCCAGCTCTGGGATGTGCTTTACATTTGTCAATGTCCTCACAATCCCATCAAACATCCTCACCCTGACTGTCCCTATCCCAGCCACCTTGCAAGGATGATTGTCGCCTAGAGTCACTGATCCCTCATCTGTCTTGGTGTATGTCGCAAACCAAGACCTGTGTGGTGTGTAGTGATGTGAACACGCAGAGTCTAGTATCCACTCCTCTGTGTAATGCCTGTGACCATCTGATACCACAAGTAGATCATCCTCCACCTGCTGCCCAGCAACTACACTCACTGATTCTGAGCCACTTCTTTCTCCCTTCTTGCTCTTCCATAGTGGACATTCTCGCTTGAAGTGCCCGAACTTATTGCACTTGAAGCATTTTACCTCTTTCTTTTCCTTCCTGGACTTGGACCGCCCCCTGGACTTGCTTCTACCTCTGTCTCTACCTGTCCTCTCCCCTACTGCCAAACCCTCCTGGGGAGCCCGATCTCTGGTCAACTTTTTTCTCTGCTCATTAGACCTCAACACCGAGACCATGTCCTCATATTCTAGAGTCTTCTTACCGTAGAGCAGTGTAGTCACCAAAGAATCATATGATCCTGGCAGCGAACACAAAAGCAACAGGGACTTATCCTCCTCATCCAGCTTCACCTCGATATTCACCAACTCCGTGCACAACTGGTCGAACCTCTGAATGTGGCCAATCACATCAGATCCCTCCTGCATCCGAAGACTATACAACCTCTTCTTTAGCATTAGCTTGTTGCACATATTCTTCTCCATATACATGGTGTGCAACTTCGACCAAAGGCCCTTCGGGGTCTTTTCTTCTAGCACCGAATACAACGCCGCATTCGCCAAACATCCTCTGATCATCGAGCATGCTTTCTTCTCCAACAATGCCCACTGTCTATCCGTCATTCCCTCAGGCTTCTCATCCAAAGCCTGATCCAGATCTGCTTGCACCAGAAGATCCTCCACCCGGATCTTCCACATGGAAAAATTTTTCTTGCCATCAAACTTCTCGACATCGACCTTCATATTGTTGCCCATGACTGGATCCAAGTCAAACAAGCAATATAAAATCAAGAAGTGTAGAATATACCTTGATGGTACCTTGCTGAAAATTTTCAACACTTGGGATCTTCAACTTCTCACGCTTGGAACTGCTTCCTCACCATTGTGGCTCTAATACCAACTATTGGAGCATGATCTCAGCTCCTCCCATAGATCTTGGGTGTAGCAGAACCAGCAACGAACAGATCTGGAGACTTCTGGACTCGATCCAAGGCCCTTGATGAAATTAGCTTGGTTGCTGTCTTCTTCGTCAGCCTTTCGTTCCAGATGAAGAACGCCTCTGAAATCACCTCTAAAAAATCTAAGATCTGGTACCCAACCAGATCAGGCCAGGACCGAGGTCTTTCAATTTGTAGATATTAAATTGAGATATTTTAGATAGGAAAGAAGGTAGATGGAGAAAGACCTTGCAGATCTGTCCTGCTGCAGCCTTTCTTGTAGATCTGTTGATGGAGATCTCACCCGTGCCTCAAACGACCTCAGATCAACTCCATATCTGAGAGAGACTTGTACCAACCTCTTCTCAAGAGATTCTAAGTCTTAGACCTGGTGTTTGGGTGGCTACAAGAGAGGAGGGGAGCAATCTGGTTGGCGGCTGCAAGGAGGAAGGGGCTAGCGCCTCCCTTCTTTCCTTGTTTAGACCTAGCGGCAAGAAACCCTGGGGTTTCTTGCTCTTGGGGCATGGAGGATGGCTGGAGAGAGAGGGAGAAGAGAGAGAGAGACTTGAGAGAAAGAGTCGTCTATTACTTGGCTTCATCAAACCTATACACTATACATGTATATATAAACACAGGGTCAAGTGACCCAAACCCAAAACTCCCTTGACCAACTCTATGGGAGATTAGGTTAATCCAAGCCCATGTACACCCATGACTTGACCTAATCTCACCTATCCTGGGTCCAGACCTGGCCCATAAAGAGTTGGTCCCTTGAGGCCCGCATAACCTAGACCTCAAGAACCCGAAAGGCCCACAGCCTTTCAACCTAGGGCCCAACTAGCCCTAGAGCCTCCATGAAGCCCTCATGAATGATGGACCTTGGCCTTAGCCTTGGTCCCCTGGGCCTTGGGCACACCACCTGGATCATAACAATTTTTTTTAGGAAAATTTCAAGATGAAATTTCTTTTAGGGAGGGAGAATGTGAAAACCCAGCCCATACGGGCCTAGCCACCAAAGAAAATGCAGCCCAAAAGGCCTACACATGGATTCTAAAGCACATAAAAAAAGAAAAAGAAAGAATGAAAGTATGGGAGGAAGAAGACTCACCAAGTCTAGGATTTTAAAGCATAGATTGGAGCCAAGTCTAGGGCTTCGCCCTATAAAAGGAGATGACACTTCCTTCCACGACCACCCACTATCGACGTCCCTCTCTATCTCTCCTCCCATCTTTCTCTCTCTATTTTGCTTTTTATTTTTGGATGGCCTCACCATGTTGTTAAAGAATCACCACCAAAGTCCACTGGACACAAGATAAGATTTTTCGAATCATCTTCCTCCCAATCCCTCTTAACTCCAAAGCTTTGATTCGAATTGATTATTACCAAAAAAATCATTAAAAAATTTGGATATTAGTATGCCTTATTTTTGTTGTCCATGTTGCTTTGATTTCTGGCACTGCCCGATGTCGTTGATTGCCAAACCAGGGACTGTGGGTTGCGCTAGCATGGGCTGCATCCATGGCCACCATCTTCCAATAAAGCTAAACTCTTTTAGCTCGAGGAAGAAGTGGATTCATGAATCCCCTATTTTTGGTGATGGTAGTTACCGTCAGCCGCTGATCGAGGGATGCCTGATAGCATCACCATGACTTGCATCCTTGGCAATGGCTGCCATGGCCTTGAGGCCTTGATTTCTAAGAAAGATAGGGGAAGTATGTCCCTTGTGTAAGGTTTACCTGATACCAATTGATGGAACCAGATCTAGGGTTTCAAGGTTAGATCTTAAAATTTTTTTAAAATTAGGCAGCAGAAGACTAAAATAAATCAAGATTTATCTTGTAAAATCAGAGAATCCCTAGATCTAAGATTCTATTATATGATTATTACATGATATTAAATTAGAAATTAAAATATGAAGAGTAAGAACTACATGTTGATCATATCAACATGTTTCTATACTACATCTAATGTATATAAAATATAATAGATCAAATCCATTACCTTGCAAGTTAGACGTTCTAACTTTACTGATCCAGACTTGAGGATGATGTTGCAAGCCGCACATGCGTTCGACCTCTAGGAGTCATCCACACGAGCCTACGAATCATGATCAGAAGTCCTGGTCCAAGAAATTAACATAGTATGCTAGTACTGCGTTGATCCTTCTTCGATGGCCGATCAGATGCCTCTTTCTTTTTGATTTGGACTCTTTCAAAGATGAGAAATAGGAGGAGTTTTAGATGAGACACTCTCAGAAAACTTATAGATAGAGGAAGGAAAGAGATGAACCAAGCAACTCTAGAAGAAGACCCTCTTCTTCTTCTCTTTGCTCTAACCCAGACACCTAGTTTTGTGTCTATTAGATCTCCATGCCCCAAGACTCTTTCTCCTTGATTTTTGGATACCTCAAAGGTCTCTCAATGCTCTATGATTTACAAAAATTTCATGAAGAAATTTATTTTAAATAGAGAGATATGAAGAGTCCTTGTCTAGGTCAAATACCTAGTTAAGGATTATCCAAACAAGGCAAGACAAGGGGCGCCCAACTCTTGGGCGTTCCCTCTTTCTTTTTTTTGCTGTAGACTATCAGCAAAGGGTGTATATTATGTGCCATAAAAGCCACAAAAATCTCAAAAAAAAATTGAATAAAATCAGTGCCATAAGGAAAGAGTTTTGGTTTTCTAAACCTCTATCTCATAGAATTTGAAATCCAAACTAATTCTTACTTTGACTTGGTCCACAACCACATTCCATGTAAGAGAGAAAGAGAGGAAACTTTTGGGCATGTGTGAAGACCTGAGAGAGAGGGTTTTGTCATACAAAATAAGAGAGAGTAGGTGTGGGATAAGAGAGAGTGGGCGTGGGGGCCTAAGGTGGCGCAAGGTGGAATCTTAGTCTTACTAGGATTCAATCTATGACTTGTTCAAATTTGATTTCTCAAACCAAATCAAACCAAAACCAAATCAACTTAATTAAAATAGATCTTAATCTAATTAAAAACTTAATTTAATCAGATTAAATTAGATTTAAATCTAATTTAATTTTTTAATCAAATTAGAAATTAGGTTGATCCAAGTCCTATTTGAACTAGGACTAGTTTTTTCTTGCACTTGGCTTATCCAATAAATCAATTGGACTTGATCCAATCAAGCCCAAACCAAATTTTATTAAATCATATTTAATTAAACATAATCTCAACCCTTTGGCTTAATCAAATTAAGATAATTAGCAATCAAATTGCTAATCAATCCTCCTGCAACACTTGCACTAGGTTAAATGTCAATCGTATTGATCGTTTAACCCTAGAACAATTCTTAATCATTGATCAACCATCTGATCGGATCATGAACTCTAATGTGTATGACCTCATAGGTCCGAACCTAAGTCAGTAGTATAGAAATAAATTTTTATACCAATCGAAATGACCATCTAGCAATGGTACCCGACGGTCGGATAGGTCGAATGTGTAGAACAACATCCTTAGAACCCATGTGGATATAGTTTTCATATAATTCATCCCCTTGACCAAAATGCTCATAGGATACCTCAGAGTTCAACTGTCAACTCTGATCAAGTTGTCCACATTGTATTTCAAAATATCAAATCCATCTGATAAATTATCCTAGCCAAGATTTTGCTAAATTGAAATACAGCGACTCATTCTTCTCCAACTCTTGGAGTGGTCAATCCCATCTTGATCACACTCCCACTTTGCAAGTACTTGACTGTGCCCAGAAGTCTTCCATCACTGAATTAGAAATTCAGTTAGTCCAGTATCAAAGCACAGTGAGTTGCTTGCAAGTCACTGAGGCGATCCCAGGTCTAAGGGACACTTATACCTATATCCCATCAGAGACATTCTCGACAGCAGAATGCTCTGGAGTTGGTCATGTTCAATGACGATGTACCCTTACATCTCACCTGTATACCATACCAGTGTCTTCACACTTCTTGGTTAAGAGGAAAACCAACCCATATGGCCTACAGCGACCTATACTCGATAGAGGCTGTCGTCCTTATTAACAACCTATCATTTGGTCGTGAATAGTTTTAAGGACTAATCGATAAATCCTCTCTTTATCCAACCTAAATAGTTCTAAAGACTTCATCATAACAAAGGAGTTCATTAGAAGATGAAAACTTATGATGAAAATATCAAAAATATATTTTATTTATTAACAAATCAATTACAATACAAGGTTGCTCAACCATCAACAGGTTGATGATTGGTTTTTGGGACATATTTTCTAACAACTTTCACTTGTCCTAAAGCCACTCGACATAGTATTTAATACCCATCTTCGACTTATGGTTGTCAAACTCCTTTATCGTCAGGGCTTTAGTGAAGGGGTCAGTCAGATTCTTCTTTCCATCGATCTTCTGAAGGTCGACGTCACCTTGATCTACAATCTCCCAGACTAGGTGGAGGCGATGCAAAATGTGCTTCGTCCGCTGGTGTGCTTTGGGTTCCTTCGCCTGAGCAATGGCACTAGTGCTGTCACAATTGAGCAGGATCGTACCATCAAGGAAGGATGCTACTCCAAGCTCGGTGATGAATTTTCTCAGTCACACAGCTTTCTTTGCGGCATTCGATGCTGCGATGTACTCTGCCTGACAAACAGAGTCTGCCACAGTATGCTGCTTGGAACTCTTCCAGCAGATGGCTCCACCATACAGAATAAAGATATAACTCGACACACTTCTACTGTCATCATGGTTAGATTGAAAGCTGAAGTCTATGAACCCCACAAGTTTCAGATCTGACTCGCCATAAACCAATCATTGATCCTTAGTATTTCTTAAATACTTAATGATGGCTTTAACCACCTTTCAGTGATTTTCTCTTGGATCAGATTGGTATCTACTCACTACTCCTAGTGAGTATGCCACATCTGGCCTTGTACATGTCATGGCATACATGATAGATCCCACGACTGAAGTATATGAAACTCTACTCATATGCTCTCTCTCTCTTCAGGAGTTGTTGGACAATCCTTCTTAGAGAGAGAAATTTCATGGCCTATCAGTAGATAGCCCTTCTTGAAATTCTCCATGCTGAATCTCTTTAGCACAATGTCTATGTACGTGGACTGGGATAACCCAAGCATCTTTTTAGATCTATCCTTATAGATCTTCATCCCTAGGATGTAAGATGCTTCACCCAAGTCCTTCATGGAGAACTGCGATGACAACCAAACTTTTATTCCCTGCAGTACGGGGTTGTCATTCCCGATTAAGAGAATATTATCCACGTACAAGATAAAAAATATCACAACTGGACCATTTATCCATTTATAGATGCAGGGCTTTTCTCCGTTCTTAACGAAGTCATATGTTTTGATCACCTTATCAAAATGCATGTTCCGATTCTGAGAAGCTTGCTTCAATCTATAAATAGATCTCTGAAGCTTGCACATCTTGGACTCATCTGTGGATGTAAACCCCTCAGGTTGTATCATATACACCTCTTCGGTTAGCTCTCCATTCAGGAAAGCTATTTTTACATCCATCTGCCAGATCTCATAATCCAGATGGGCAGCTATTGCAAGTATTATCCGAATGGATTTGAGCATTACCACAGGAGAGAATATCTCGTCATAGTCAATACCATAACATTGATGATATCCCTTGACAATCAGACGGGCTTTATAGGTCTCCACCTTTCCGTCTGTGCCCCTCTTCCTTTTGAAGACCCATTTACATCCAATGGGTTTAACCCCTTCAGGTGGGTCAACCAATGTCCATACATTATTGACCTTCATAGACTCCATTTTGGATTTCATGGCTTCAAGCTATTTCTCGGAATCAGATCTCAGCATTGCATCTATATAGATAATCGGATCCTCATCGTTCTCATCGAGTTCGATGAGATCACCATTCCAAACCAAAAAATCATAGTATCTGTCTAGCTGATGCGGTATTCTATCGGATCGCCTTAATGGTACAGGTACATTAGGCTCCAGATCTAATCTAATCAAATCCGACTCAGGTTTAGCTATTGGTGTTAGTCCTTCTACCTGTTGAACTTCATCAAGTTCAACTTTAGAGGCAACCGTTCCTTCACCAAGGAACTCCTTTTCTAAAAAAGTTGTCTTAAGACTGACGAACACCTTTTGTTCATCAACATGATAGAAAAAATATCTTTTGATCTCTTTGGGGTACCCTATGAATGTGCATTTGTTAGACCTAGGTCCAAGTTTATCTGTAACTAACCGTTTGACATAGGTCGGGCACCCCCAGACCCTAAGGTGTGAAAGTACTGGCTTACGCCCTGTCCATATCTCATATAGAGTCTTAATTACAAACTTACTTGAAACCCTATTTAATAGATAATAGGCCGATTTGAGTGCATATCCCCAGAAGGATATCGACAAGCTGGCAAAACCCATCATGGATCGGACCATGTCTAACAGAGTCCGATTTCTTCTTTCAGACACACCATTATGCTGTGGTCTTCCTGGAGGAGTCCATTGGGAGACAATCCTATTCTCTCCAAGATATGTAAGAAACTCACCAGAAAGGTATTCCCCTCCTCGATCAGACCAAAGAGTTTTAATACTCTTTTCAGTTTATTTTTCTACTTAGCTTCAGAATCGTTTGAACATTTCAAATGAATCCGACTTATGTTTCATCAGATAGACATATCCATATCTGGATAGATCATCCGTGAAAGTGATGAAGTAGAAATATCCATCTCTAGCACTTGTACTCATGGACCCGCATACATCAGTATGTACTAAGCCCAAGAGCTCAGTAGCTCTCTCACCTTTTCTAGTAAAAGGTGACCTGGTCATTTTATCAAGAAGACAGGACTCACAAGTTGGAAGTGATTCACAATCACTGACTTCGAGGATTTCCTCTTGAGTCAATCTGTTTATCCTATTCTTGTTTATATGACCTAGCCTACAGTGCCATAAGTAGATATCTGATACACTATCTAATCTAGGGTGCTTGCCAGTAAAATAGACTATGTTAACAGGTTGTGATAACATATACACACCATTGTTCAAATGTCCATAAAAAAATAGTAACACCATTCATAATGATATTACAAACTTGTTTCTTTATTGAAATTTCATAATCATTTTTGGCCAGAAGGCCTACAAAAATAATATTTAAAAAAAAACTAGGACAGAAATGACAATCATTAAGAACAACGGTATGGGACTCAAATACAAGTTTCAAGATTTCTAATGCTAGAACTGGAACTGGTCTTTCATCTCCAACGTTCAGGAACCTCTCGTCTTGCCCGAATCTCCTACTGACCTGCAACCCCTACAACGAATTACAAATATGGTAAGGGCTACCGGTATCCAATACCCAGTCAGTTATATCACAAATAGAGAAATTGTAAGGAGTTATCATATAAATACCTTGCCAGCAATAACTTGCTTCTTTCTCTGTCTGTTCGGATCTAGGGAGGCAATGTACTGAGGACAGTTCCTCTTCCAATGCCCCCGCTTCTTGTAAAAGAAGCATTCAGCTTGACTCTCATCGGGCTTGATCTTTCTGGTCTGGCCCTGCACTGATATCCCAGCCTGAACTTGCACCTTCTTCATTTTTTTCTTCTTGTTCTTCTTCCCTTTCTTAAAGGGTCGAGAACCAGAAGACAAACCTCCCACTAAGTTCACCGACTCCTTGTGGAGTTGGTGATCCTTCTCAAAGTTCTGAAGCAACCCCAGTAATCTGTGGTAGTTTACTTCAAACTTTATCATTCTATAATGAGTGAGGTGAAGCAAAAATTTAGTGCAGGGGCAAAATGATAATTTTAAAATTTTTTCAAAATTACTATTTTACAGTGAAATTATTAATTAATCTCATTAATTAATACTAATTAACCCTACACTAGGATCTAAATATGATACAACAGCATGCATTTAAATTTGAAATTCAAATTTGAATTAGTAAACGTTTTACAGTACTGTGTTCAGAACACATCACCTTTTGCGGATAGTCGATCACCACAATCTGATCACCGTCGGAGGGCTCTGATCGTCACATCATAGCCACATAAATATCTGGCCTCTGCGGATCATCCACATGAAGCTCCCGTCTGATCAGCTCCTCAC
>NC_025996.2:88607529-88619206 GCF_000442705.2 Elaeis guineensis
GCCATGATTTTTTGAACCTAATTGGATCTAATCCAAATCAATCGAACTGGGCTAGCTCAATTGATGACATCCAGACCCTAACTCCTTATTTATTGTTGGAATCCAAGTTAAGGTTCTAATTTTCTGTATGATGAATGAGACATAGTCGTGATCTCATGCATTCGACATCAATCGAAACTCTGTTCTTGATGGACCAGAACTCTTTCTAATTCAGACAATTAGAATGATCGATCATCACAAGATCATTCTAATTACTTCCCAAAATCCACCAATGACACCTAGCAGTATATAACGGTAACCCATCAAAAATGAAGATGAACCTCTCGGTGCAGCTACCTGTGTGATTGAGTTCTTCTATCATGAGTCCCGATTGAATTAGAGTTAAAGTGAACTCGTCAAACCCAACATCAGTCATATGAATCAATCGATCAATCCAAGTCCGATGTGAAACTTTAATGAAAAACTCTTTTTCATTATTTCACTCTACCATGGCCATGGGCTTAAGACTCAATCTTTCGATCATCATAGGACTACTCTTCTTATCTACCGAGGTTGATAGATCCCATCTTGGTGCAATCTGGTTCCTACAATGAATATGCTACAGCCAACATACACCTCAAGATTTCGAATGGCTAGGAGACCAAGTTATGGTGTAGTCAAACTATAACATACTCAAGGTGAACTATCGATGTACCTCAGGTTAAAGAACTAGACACACAACTGCAGCATTGAGCTAGTCATCGACGAGAAGGTAGACTTTCTTATAACTGCTCGAGGTGGTCACGCTCAGTACTCTCGTTCTCAATGAATACCTGTACTCTGACTCTGATATCTCCACACCGTAGACTCAAGACACATCTACTCTAAGAAAGTGATCGTACACCAACCTTTCAGATCGATCACCATCCTCGTGATAATCCTATAGTCAAGAGCTGTTTATGAGTTAGTTATGTAAATTCATGCCTTAAATTTTTAACTCTTGAAAATATGAATTAACATTCCTACTAACTCAAAGGATGTATCACAGACATAATGTACACAATGTGATAGTAGAATAACCCTTTTATTCATTTATAATCAAAATTATAAATTTGTCCTTAGATTGTATAGGAATGTATCAACCAATCTGGCATCTAGGGCACACATCTAACAAATTCTAACTTGATCTAATGCCAATTGGCTACATATCTAAGTTCCATCTTCTGAAGGTGGGCTTCGATCTTCTGTTGGCCTAATGACTTTGTCAGTGGGTCTGCCACATTGTCTGTGGAGTCGACTCTCTAAATCTCGACATCATCTTTTTTGAGGTAATCACGGATCAGATGGAATCGTCGCTCGATATGCTTGGACTTCTGGTGAGACCTTGACTCCTTAGCTAGGGCTATGGTGCCATTATTATCACAGTAAAGAGGGATGGCATTCGATGACATCACTCCAAGCTCTGCGGTAAATTTTTTATACCAGAATGCCTCCTTCGCATCTTCCGATGCAGCAATATACTCTGCCTTCAAGGTGGAATCAGCAATCACCGTCTGCTTAGAACTCTTCCAGCTAACTGCACCACCATTGCAAATGAACAGACTTCTAGATGTCGACTTTCGATCATCTATATCAGACATAAAGTCTGAGTCTGTAAATCTCTGAACCTGGAGTTCTCCATTCCCAAAGACTAGAAACATATCCTTAGTCTTTCTCAAGTACTTAAAGATACATTTCACAGAAGTCCAGTGCTCTTCATCTGGATTCGACTGATATCTGCTTGTGACACTCACAGCATGGGCTATATCAGGTCGTGTACATAGTATGACATACATGAGGCTTCCTATTGCTGAAGCATAAGGGATCTTGCTCATGCGTTCAATCTCCTCAGGTGTGCTAGGGCACATCTTCTTGGAGAGATGAATGCCATGTCTAAAAGGTACTAAACCTCTTTTAGAATTTTTCATGCTAAACTTTTTTAGCACCTCCTCTATGTACATCTTCTGTGAGAGTCCCAGCATCCTATTTGATCTATCTCTATAGATCTTAATACCCAGTATAAAGGATGCCTCTCCTAGATCTTTCATAGAGAACTCCTTAGACAACCATATTTTGACTGAGGTCAACATGAAAATATCATTCCCAATCAGGAGGATGTCATCTACGTACAATACAAGGAAGACAACTGCGCTCCCACTGACCTTCTTGAATACACATAGTTCCTCCTCATTCTTGATGAAATCAAACATTTTGATCACATCATTGAAACGAGTATTCCAGCTCCGAGATGCTTGCTTAAGTCCATAAATGAACCTTTGCAGCTTGCAGATCTTGTGATCATCATCACTGGATGTAAAACCAAGCGACTGTTCCATATAGATATCTTCCTCAAGATATCCATTTAAGAACGCCGTTTTTACATCCATCTGTCATATTTTATAATCAAAATAAGCTGCAACAACAAGCAATGTGCGGATGGATTTTAGCATGGCTATGGACGAAAAGGTATCCTGATAGTCAATGCCTAAGTACTGACTATAATCTTTTACTATGAGCCTAGCCTTGAATGTCTTCACATTTTCATCTGCACCTATCTTTCTTTTGAAGATCCATTTACACCTAATAGGTATAATACCTTCAGGTGGATCTACCAAGGTCCAGGCTTGGTTTGAGTGCATCGAGTCAATTTCTGATCTCATTGCCTCTAACCATTTTTCAGAGTCAATATCTGATATCGCCTCGTCATATATCTTGGGGTCATCACCATAAGCCCTATTTCCTGTGAGGAACATTTCCTCTACTTCCTCTACTATAGTACCTAAGTACCTTTCAGGAGGACGAAAAATCTTAGTCAATCTATGAGGTGGAAGAGGTTGTGTTAGGACTGGTTCTAATTGATTGGATTCCTCAGGTTCTTTAGCTCGTTGCTCTTGGGAGACATTCTCCTTGAGCTTAATTATTCTTTCGATGCCACCATCTTGAATAAACTATTTTTTAAAAAAAATAGCATGTCGATTCACAATCACATTGGGATCTTTCGGAATATAGAAATAGTATCCTAATGACTCTTTAGGATATCCCATGAACCGAGCTCTAAAAGACCTAAACTCTAACTTATCCACCTGCTGTCTCTTGACATGAGCCGAACAACCCCAAATTCTGAGATGACTCAGACTTGGCTTCTTAGCATGCCATATGTCATACGGTGTGGTAGAAACAGTTTTAAAGAAATCCTATTCAATACATATATTGTTGTCATGAGACAATGTCCCCAAAGAAACTCAGGGAGGTCCGTGAAGCTCATCATGGAACGGACCATATCTAATAGGGTTCGGTTCCTCCATTCTGAAACTCCGTTGAGTTGTGGCGTTCCAGGTGGAGTCTATTGAGAGACTATACTATTATCCTTAAGATAGTCTAGAAACTCCCGACTAAGGTATTCACCTCCTCGATCTAATCGAAGAACCTTAATGGGCTTTTCTATTTGTTTTTCTACCTCATGTCTGAATTCTTTGAACTTTTCAAAGGCTTCAGACTTGTGTTTCATTAGAAATACATATCTGTACCTAGATATATCATCGGTGAAGGTAATGAAGTAGACATAGTTGTCTCTAGCCGGCACATCAAATGGGCCACACATATCTGTATGTACTAGGGCAAGTAGGTCTGGGGCCCTTTCCCTATGTCTTGTAAAAAGGAGCTTGGTCATTTTGCCTTGAAGGCATGATTCACAAACTGGATATAACTCGAAAGTCAACGGACTCAATAGCCCAGATTTCTTCAATTTGTTAACCCTGTCTTTCGCTATATGACCTAACCTTAGGTGCCACAAATACCTATCATTTAGACTATCTCTAGGCCTTTTAATTCCCATGGCATTCATATTTTGCTCGATATGAAATATAGATACATCAATATATAGCTGATAGAGACCATTAATAAGAAAACCATTTATAATTTTATTATTTTCATAAAATATGTTACAATGGTTCTTATGAAAGCTAATCACATAGCCTTCTTATGCTAAACATGAAACAGAAATCAAATTCCTGCTTGCTGCAGGCACATAATAACAATCTCTAAGAACTAACTCTAATCCTAATGGTAATCACAGAGGGTAGGTTTTCATGGCCACAGTAGCAACTCTTGCTTCATTCCCGACGTATAGGATCATATCCCCATCCCTCAGCCTCCTGCTCTCCTCAAAATCCTGTATAGAAGTACACAAATGAGCACTAGAACTAGAGTCAAGTATCCAACTGGATGCAAAGAAAACTGTAAGATTAGATTCTATAACGAGCATTCCTCCAGAAGGACCATCCTTCTTGTTCTTCAGGATGGCCAGGTACTGAGGACAGTTTCACTTCCAATGGCCATCTAAATTGCAGTGAAAATATTTTTCCTTTTCAACAGCCTTCTTCTTCGGTTCCATCTTCTTCTTCTTCCCATCCACCTTCTGCTTCTTCTCAGACTTCTTCTTCTTTTCAAAAGACTTTCTCTTGAAAGAAGTCCGCTCCATAGTAAGGACTGAGCATTTTGAACCCTTCAAAGAAAGCTCAGCCGTAACCAACATGTTCATTAACTCAGCCAAGGTACACTGCATCTTATGCATATGGAAGTTCATGATGAACTGACCATATGCATCAGACAATGATTGAAGGATCACATCAATCTGAAAATCCCTGTTTAAGATGACACCGAGCTTCTCAAGCTCCTCAAGGTCCTTGATCATTGACAAACAATGATCTTGGACTGACTGCCCATCACGCATTTTAGTTTTAAAAAGTCTTTGGCAGACTTGATACTTGGCTGCGCGACTTTATTCACCAAACAACTCTTATAGATGAGCCAACATTTGGCGGGTAGTCATAATATTCTCATGCTGGCACTGCAAGTCATCAGACATGGCACCTAACATGTAGTACCTGACTTTGTTATCGTCATCCACCCACTTTTTCAGAGACACTCTCTGTTCAGCAGTCAGATGTGCTGGTATGGCAGGTGGGTCCTGGTCCAAGACATGAGTTAGTTTCTCGAAACCCAAAATAATTCTGTAGTTCCTCAACCAGTCCTTGAAATTAGGTCCAGTCAATCTGTGGGTGTCTAGTATTTTGGTCAGGGGGTTTGATGCAGGTATGTTTCCTGTAGAGAATCAAAAGTTTTTAGTTAAATTTTATAATCAGACTTAATCAATTTATTTAAGAGTTTTATTTTTAAATAAATTAGGCTCCCACTATTTTCTCAGATCCCTACACTCCTTAGGTAGAGATGTGAAAATCTCCGTGATTAGTGATTTTTACTGGGTGGTGCGGTCTCACCGACTGGCTTACCACCTCACCTAATAGTTATTGATGATGGGTCAACCGATAAGTGGACAACTCTTGTCCAATGATTCTCTAATCATGGTGCATCCAAAATTTGGTCTCTAATTCATGAAGCTCATCGTGCCCGAAATATTGCTCCAATCCTTAGTTAAGTCAGACCCACCATTTGCACGAATTAGATTTCTGATTGGGTCCCTCACCGTATCCGAAATATTAAGCACAACCTATCCTCTAATCTGTAGCATCCAATGCCTAATGGACATGGTTGTGTCTTTCCAGTGCAACTGAGCCACTGTAACCAGTCGAGAACAATCAACCCCGGAAAGGATCCGCACATCCACAATGGTGGAAGACCTTAGACTTAATATTTTTTTAGGAAGATTTGATTTAGGTCTCATTAAACTTGACTTGACATAGTCATAACAATTATGACTAACCTAGTGATATGGGCTAGCTCGAATTGTTAGCCACCTTAAATCAGAACTGGATTGATACATATGGTCAGGTAAGTAAGATCGGTGGAAGGGATATGCCACTTGACAAGAATGCATTCGAGTCGAGAAGCTCTCAATTAAAAACCAGTCGGTCGCATCTGCCCAACTTACCTTAGACACCAAATTATCGAACCAGAACCAATTGGGTTGGTCTACAATCCAGGCTCTAACCACTGAGCCAAATTAGGTCTTAACTTGATCAAGTCATATCTAAATGTGATTCAACCTTGACCTAGACTTAATCCTATTAGGCTGATCAATTATTAGCTTTCATAATCCTACCTAACCAATTTTTGATTCGATTTGATTAACCACTAGACCTAATTGAGCTACCCAAGCCTGAACCCAATTTTATGAAAATGGCTTAGATCTGAAATTCTCAATTTTAGATCTAATTTGATTTTATAAGCTTAACTCATTAATTAAGTCTTGGGTTCATAAACAAAAATATGTAAATAAATCCTAAGATTTCAGGATCTAGAGTTTTGCAGAAAAATAAATTTTGATTTCTGATTAAGGATGAACGCGCAGCACCCCTACACGCCATAAGAACACCCCATTGAATGGGAGGAGAGGGTCTTAAACCCTACTTTATTCTTATGACCAGATGGCCATGAGGAATACCTTAATCAGAAATATTAATTTAACTATAAAACTAGTTAGATCTAAGTTACATATCACATATATAATTTTAGATCTAACTTATACATGTTTTGCATACATCTCATGTATTAAAATCTGATCTAATTAGTATGCTTCCAGATCTGATACATCACATATAATATCTAAAAAATAAGATTTGAATTGAACTATTCAATATAAAATCTATTCTAGACAGTTACTAGAATAATCCTACAACTAGTCTAGGCATGCAACAGATCAATCTTATGTATTAATTAAAATTTTATTTTTTATTTTTTGATCTAAATATAATATTTATAATATCAAAAAAATAAAAAATAAATTAGATTTAATTTATATTTTAATCATATTAAAATATAAAACTATAAGACTATTCATAGATCAAACTATTCCTAGTCTAGTCATGCATCTCATACATGTTAGATCTACTTAGATTTAATTTTAAATTTTTTTGATTTCAGATCCTATCACATTTGATGTGATATCTAAAATTTATTAATATCAAATAAATAAAAATAAAAATTAGATCTAAATTAGATCTGAAATAGAGCCATCAACCTGGCTCTATACCAGTTGAAGAAAAAATCAGCTTTTTTCTTGTAGGATCTTCCAGATCTAATGAGATCTGGGGCAGAATATTTCAAAAAATTATCCTACAATATTTCAGATCTAAGATTTATTAGATCTAATTTCTATTATCTAATATTAAATCTAAAATTAAATCTAAAAATATGAGGAATAGAAAAATACCTCTAGGGTAACTAGATTACCCTGTAGATGATTGCAGCAATGCCCGAAGTTCTAAAATAGCCACGCAATTATCTGACCTCTATCGATATCCACTCAAGCAGAATCTAGATCATCTTCTCATCATAAATCTTTGTTCTAAAAATCAGATCTGGATCTAATCTGGAAGATCTTCAAAAGATCTTCTGAAGCTGGAGCAGCAGCTTCTCGATAAATCTCTGCAGCCTTCTAATCAGAGAGCCACCACGCCTTGGACAAGCACCAGATGGATGCCCAACCTCTTGGATGTGAAGAAGGGAGGGAGAGAAGTAGAGGGGGCATAGAGAAGTGGAGAGGATTCAAGTTTTTTCTGGTTATTGAGTAGAGACTCTTAACCCTAGGCACAGATAGGGTTTAAATAGACCCTGCTGCGCCATGCAGTGCCACATCATTCGACCAATCAAAAAATTCTAATTAATTTTGAAAAAATTTTGATTGGTGGAGTGATGTCATCTGATCATATCAAATAAGAATTTCCATGATCCCTCCTACTATTGGCACCAACACTGGATAAGCACAGTGAGATTGGCACCCCACAGTCCAAGTTAATCAAGGGATCAAAGCCCTCATCTCATGGGACTCTATCCTTATCCACTTGGGGCGTACACCATATCTGATTATGGCGCTCACATTGAGGGCTAATTTAGCAGGTGGATACTCCACTAAAACTCTCCAATGACCTCTTGCCAAGTGGCCTTCAGTCCAAGGTCCATGGGTCAATGTTTGACCAATGTCCTAAAACGAAAATGGTAGGTGATAGGAATTAGCAGGTGTTGTCTTAAATTCATCTCATAAATCAAGACAAGTCCTTTCTAAGCTAGACTGGCTCTAGTCAGACTGTAAGAAACCTTCTCAAGGTTCTCTAGATGAGTCAAATCATATTTGGCTCAGTCGAGATAAAAAAGATTACACGAGGAGAAAGTTAGGATCAATCGTGTGCTAGCACGATTTTCTTGAACCTAATTGGATCTAATCCAAATCAATCGAACTGGGCTAGCTCAATTGATGAAATCCAGATCCTAACTCTTGTCTGTATGACCCAGTTAGATTCATTTCCATATGGTAATGAGACATGTCGTAATCTCATCATCGACATCATCGAAACTCTTTTTGATAGATCATAACTCTTTTGATTCAGACAATTAGAATGATCGATCATCAAGATCATTCTAATTGCTCTCAAAATCCATCAGTGATATCTAATAGTATATGGTGGTAATCCATCAGAAATGAAGATGAATCTCTCGATGCAACTACCTGTGTGATTGAGTTCTTCTATTATGAGTCTTGACTGAATTAGGGTTAAGGTGAACTCGTCAAACCCAACATCAGTCATATGAATCAATCGATCGATCCGAGTCCGATGTGAAACTCCAATGAAAAATTCTTTTTCATTATTTCACTCTGCCATGGCTATGGGCTTAAGGACTCAATCTTTTGATCATCATAGGACTACTCTTATCTACCAAAGTTGATAGATCCCATCTTGATACGATCTGGTTCCTAGAATGAATATACTACAGCCAACATACACCTCAGGGTTCTGAATGGCTAGGAGATCGAGTTATGGTGTAGTCAAACTATAACACACTCAAGGTGAACTGTCGATGTACCTCAGGTCAAAGAACTAGACATACAGCTGCAGTATCGAGCTAGTCATCAACGAGAAGGTAGACTTCCTTATGACTGCTCAAGGTGGTCACGCTCAGTACTCTCTTTCTCAATGAATATCTGTACTCTCGTCTTGGTGTCTCCACACCGTAGACTCAAGACACATCTATCCTAAGAAAGTGATCATACACCAACCTTCCGGATCGATCACCATCCTCGTGATGATCCTATGGTCAGGAGCTGTTTATGAGTTAGTTATATAAATTCATACCTTAAATTTTTAACTCTTAAAAATATGAATTAACATTCTTACTAACTCAAAAGATGTATCACAGACATAATGTACACAATATGATAGTAGAATAACCCTTTTATTTATTTATAGTCAAAATTATAAATTTACCCTTATATTTGTACAGGAATATGTCAACCAATCTGGCATATAGGACATACATCTAACAAAATTGTCATACAATCCATGCATACACATGATCATACAAATATGATGTGCATCAATCATATTAGATCAATGCATAAGTTTATTTTAGATCTAAACTTACTTTTATACAACATATAAAATTATTAATTTAGATCTAAAATAATATAGAAATCTATTCCAAATATATGTATGATTGTGTAGAAAAATTTTGATTAGAGATGTGAAATCAGATATGCATAGATATTATGCTGAAATCAGATCTGAAACTCTACCAAATAAATTCAGATCTAAACCTGATTCAAATATAAATTCTATAATTGAATTATATCATAAAAAATCTATTGAAATAGATTTAAATCTATACATAATTAGATATTAAATCAGCATAAAAATCTATATAAAAATTTTTGCTAAAATAGATTTTCGATAGATCAAATTTAAGGGCTGATTTCGATTCGATACTCTGATCAAAACCAAATAAAAATTATATAAAAAATATCAAATGAAACCTAGATTTAATCACATCAAAAATTTTAGTTAAAACCAGATCAAAAAAAAAATTCTCAAAATTAGACTATGCGATTATAACATACAGGCCTGGCTCTGATACCAATTGAAAAAAAAATTGTCCAATCGCATCGGATGCCAAGAGAAAAGAACAGATTAATAATTAAAATTTTTTATAATATTTATAAAATTTCATCTTAATTTATAGTAAAAAATAATCAAGATTAAAGAAGCTCCTTGATCATGTTGCTTCGCGAGATCCAGATGCGCGGATCCTCTACATCACGTGCACGCCAAACTCTATAGAAGAGAAGGATGAACGTCTTCTTCAGAGAGGAAGGAGATGAAGCCTTGAGACCTGATTTTAAGGTCTTGGAACAGCCCACATGCCATCATGCCAAGGGGAAGGAGGATGCTCAAGAGGAGAGAGAAATCTAGGGAGAGGTGACGCCTAAAAGAGAGAGGATGCACACACCGAAAGGATCTCCACCCCTAAGCCAAGGGTTGATTACTTGTTTCTATTCTCCACACCTCTTCTTAAATAGAAAAAAGGTCTTAGATTAAATCAAACTCATTTAGATGCTAGGAAAAGAACTCTCCATGTTTGAATCAAATCCAAACTCCCTAAAGTACTAGGAATTCCAGTCCAAGTAGGAGAGGCACCAACTTGCACCTCCCTTCATTATGCCACACGCCCAAGGGGAGAGGGCTATTTCCAACCCCTTTCCAACCACCTTGATCAGCCCACATGATGAGAGAATAGCTAAAACACATGGCTAAGTGGATCAAATTAGATTTGATTCGGATTTGGATCAATTCAAATCCAATTCAATTATGATTCGAACCAATTTTGAAAAGACTGCCGATACTAATTCAATTAGGATTCTTATCCAAGTCTATCTTAGATAATTTACCCAAATAAGTCTTAATAAAATTAAGTCTAATTAAATTAGATCTAATCTAAAGTAGTTAGGACTTGATCCAATCTTTCATAATTGCTTGAGTTATTGATTTGATTTAATTCATCCCTGAAATCAAACCGACACATCATGCGCAGTGCTAGCTGGATATAGTCAGTATTTCATTCTTTATGACCTACAACTTAACTCTTAATTAAGTTAATCTACATATTCAATCAAATCTCATACTTTCAAATTGAATACACAAACTATCAATCAATTCTTTCCTACATTGTTTAACTTTTGTGCACGACTCTATAGGTTCGAATACTAACTCGATAACACAAGAACCCCTTCCTATACTAATCGAAGTGACCATCTAGCAATAATACCCGATGTCTGGATAGGTCGAATAATTACAAAGTAATATTCAAGAATCTCGACATATGATCATCATATAATTCATTTCTTTGATCCTAATGCTCAAAGTGACCTAAGATTTAACTGTCAACCCTAAAACAGTCATCCACATTGTATTTCAACCTTTCAAATCTATCATATGGATAATCTTAATCAAGAGTTTACTAAATTGAAATATAGTGATGCATTAACTCTTATAATTGAGAGGGGTCAATCCCATCTCGATCCATATATAGACTTTACAAGTACTTAACTATACTTAGTAGCCTTCCGTCACTGTATTAGAAATATAATTAGTCTGGTACCAAAATATAGTGAGTTGCTTGCAAGTCACTATGGTGATCTCAAATCTGAGAGACACATGCTCATATGTTTCGCGAGCTATACTTAACAGTAGAGCACTCAGTATGTGAGTTACTTGTTCAATAATGATGTACTCCTACATCTCTCCTGTATACCATATCAGTATCTCCACACTCTTTGGTTATGAGAATAACCAATCTATATGGCACACAATGATCTATACTCGATAAACGTCATCATCCTATTAGTGACGTATTATTTGATCACAAACAT
>NC_025996.2:88619306-88684508 GCF_000442705.2 Elaeis guineensis
TGTCCAAAAAATTCTCCATGAAAGACCTCAGGGAAGCATCCTATATTCTTAGAATAAAAGTCTATAGGGATAGATCTAAAAGGATGCTCGGCCTGTCACAAAAGCTATACATAGAGAAAGTACTGAAGAGGTTCAGCATAAAAAACTCTAAAAGAGAACTTTTATCTCTTAGGCATGGTATTCATCTTTCCAAGATGGTGTATCCGACCATATCTGAAGAAGTTCAGCACATGAGTAGGATTCTTTATGCCTCAATCATAGGGAGCCTCATGTATGTCATGCTGTATATTCGACCTGATATTATCCTTGTTGTGAGTGTCATGAGTAGATATCAGTCAAATCCAGATGAGGATCACTAGATAGCGGTGGAGAATATCCTTAAGTACTTGAGAAGAACTAAGGATTTGTTCTTGATCTTTAGAGGATGTTTTGAATTGCGAGTCGAGGGATATACTAATTTAGATTTTATGTCTGATTCTGATGATAGAAAATTTATGTCAGGATATGTGTTTGCATGAAATGGTGGCACAGTCAGTTGGAAGAGTTCTAAGTAACCCATCATAGCAGATTCGACCATAGAGGCTAAATATGTCACTGCTTTGGATGTTGCAAAGGAAGGCTTCTGGTCCAAGAAGTTTGTTGCAAAAATTAGGGTAATGACATCCGATGCCATACTGTTTTATTGCGACAACAATGGAGCCATAGCACTTGCTAAGGAGTCGAGGTCTCATCAGAAATCAAAGCACATTGAGCAGCAGTACCATATCATATGCGACTATCTCGAAAAAAATATATTGAAGTGCGAAGAGTAGACTCCACGGACAATATGGTAGACCCGCTGACAAAGCAATTAAGTCAATCAAAGATGGAAGTCCGCCTTGAGAAGATGGGACTTAAATTAGTGGTCAATTGGCTTTAGTCCAAGTGAAAGATTGTTAGATGTATGTCCTTGAAGTCAATCTGATTGACACATTGTAATATTTTTAGGGTATAATTTTGTACTTAATATATTGATCTAATCAATAAATGAGCAAGTTTTTTTTTCATTCAAGTGTGATGTGTCTTTGAATCGTCTATGAAATTAAAACTTCGATACATATTCTCAAGGTATTGAGAATTGGAGGTATATATAATTAATTCTTGAATGCTTTCGATTATAATACATTATGAGGATGGTGATTGATCTAGATAGATCGACGCACAGATCACTTTCTTCGAGATAGATGAGTCTCTGATTTATAGTATAGAGATACGGAGCGACAAGTGCGGTAGTTGTTAGAGAACAATTAGTACTGAGCATGACCATACGAGAGATCATTTGGATTTTTACTCGATCATCAGTGATTGTCTCGATGCTGTAGTTGTGTGAATGGTCCTTTGACCTGCATGGTATGATTGCTCACAGTGAGGCTACTGAAGTTTGACTGATACATAAACATAGTCTCAATGAGTCCTTGTAGTGGATGTTGGTGACAGTTGATCTATTATAAGAGTAGGATGCACATCTAGATAGAATCTATCGACCTTGATAAAGAGAAGTAGTCCTATATAATTTGAGAGGCTAAGTTCGAGAGTCTGCGGCCACAGCAGTGTGATTGAAGAAAAATTTTTTTTATAAGGATCGCAATTAGACTTGAGCTGATTGAATCTATCATATGACTGATGATGAGATTTGACGATTTATCTATGACTTGCCATCTAGTTGGAACTCATGATAGAGGGACTGAATCATATGTGAACTACACCTTGAGATTATTTTTTTGATTCTACTGGATTGTCACTACATACTGCTAGGTGTCCTTAGAGGGTTGTGAAAGCTCACTAAGGTTATTCAAGATTGACAATCCTTGATAACTTAGAATGAAATTATTCTGACTCATTGAAAAGAGTTATGATACTTCGATAAAAATTATTGTATATCTCACTACCAGATAGAATTGAACCTATAGGGTCACACAACAAAGGGATTAGATCTGGAATAAGCAATTGGACATATGAAGTCTCATTTGGATTTAGAAAAATCCTATTAGGTTCAGGGTAACCTTGCTAGTATATAGTTGAACCTAATTTTCTCTTTGTATTTGAATTTCTTATTTGGTAAGATTAATTTAAGTTTAATTGCTTGCTAATAATCTAAATGAATTAGATTTATTGAGCTCCAATTATTGGGTGCCTAGGATTTTGGATCAAATATATTAAGGGTTCAAACCCTTAATCAATTTTCTTGATAGTTTTGATTGGACGCTATTTGATTTGATCAAGTTGGGCGTGCACACACTAAAGAGGGCATGTCGATCTGATTGAGGCATCCCATAGCAGCCATGTGGCATGTGTATTTGTGGGTGCAATAGTTTTAAAAGTTGGCACCTAAAGGATCTCTTAACGGGGATTAAATAACTAAAGGAATAAGGATTCCTAATGCAAGTAGGACTTGTATTAAGTGACAATTTAGTTTTGAACAAGATTCAAATCTTATACCTATTTAAAGAGACCTTCCCTAAGGCTCTTTAGCTCTGAATTCCAGCAGCCCACACCTCCCTTAGAAGCTCCCCACGCCCCCTCTCTCTTCTCCCTCTCTTCTCCCCTTGAAGTCCAACACCCAAGGTGTTGGGCATCCCACTTCTGCATGCCCAAGAGGAGCTTGGGCATCCCTTTTCTTGCTGATTTTTTAATCCTTGATTGCTTCATAATCAAAGAAAGAAAGCAAGAGAAGAAGAGAAGAAAAGATCAAGAAAAGGATCAAAGAGTTGATTGCTATCCAGGCTTCTTTCAGATTCACAGACTGATTGTTCTTAGAGAAGAAGGATCAATACCAAAGAGAGCTATTCCAGATTAATCTTGAGTGGATATCCATAGAGGCCGAGCACTTGCACGAGTAAGAGAGAACCTATCCTCTTTCAGATCCAGATTTGGGGAAAAAAATTATGAAACAGATATGTGATTCGATCACATATTCAATTTCAACATAAAATTCAGTATGTGTTCAATTTCAGCATATGAAGTAGATCTTTATATTCTATGTTGGGTAGAAAATACCTCCTCAGCCGAAGTTCGCGCCAGGAGTTACCCTCCGGGGATTCTGCCAACTTCCGACCTTCGATGACATCTTTTCGAACCTCTCTGGCGGCCGAGCCTCTACAGCATTCTCGAGTTCTGTCGATGGATAAACCCCCACCAGCGTCGACCAGATTCTTCACGACAGATGGACTCCTATGGGAGCCGGACTTCACCGACTTCGACTGCGGGAAGACTTCGTCTGGACTCCTACGGGAGCTGGACTTCGCCCCAGACTTCAATTGTAGGTGAACTTCGTCCGGACTCCTATGGGAGCCGGACTTCATCCCTGACTTCTATTGCAGGTGAACTTCGTCCGGACTCCTACGGGAGCCGGACTTCATCCCCGACTTCTATTGCAGGTGAACTTCGTCTGGACTCCCACGGGAGCCAGACTTCGTCTCCGACTTCTGTTGTAGGTGAACTTCATCCGGACTCCTACGGGAGCCAGACTTCATCCCCAACTTCTATTGCAGGTGAACTTCGTCTGGACTCCTACGGGAGCCAGACTTCGTCCCCGACTTCTGTTGCAGGTGAACTTCGTCCGAACTCCTACGGGAGCCAGACTTCGTCCCCGACTTCTATTGCAGGTGAACTTCGTCTGGACTCCTACGGGAGTCGGACTTCATCCCCGACTTCTACTTACTGCAAGTGAACTTCATCTGGACTCCCACGGGAGCCGGACTTCATCCCCGACTTCTACTGTAGGTGAACTTCGTCCGGACTCCCACGGGAGCCGGACTTCATCCCCGATTTTTACTACAAGTGAACTTCGTCCGGACTCCTACGGGAGCCGAACTTCATCCCCGACTTCAATTGCAGATGGCCCTCGCCTATAGTACTAACGCTCAAGGCACCCAACGGTGGATGGCTCGCCAGCGATGTTCGAGCTCCTTCCAGATGGATAGCCACCTCTCTCCGCCAGGCACTTCAACCGAGCTTCGACCGACAGGCCTGGACTCCCTGACAGGCCACAGTAACGGCCACGACTCTGCTCCACCTCCTGCGATGGATTCTGCATGGCTCCACCACTCCCTGCAACAGGCTCCACGCGGCAGGCCACAGTAATGGCCACGAATCTGCTCCACTCTCTGTGGCGGATGCTGCACGGCTCCACCACTCCCTGGCGAGTCATGACAACGGACGCAGGTCCACTCTCCGCAACAGATTCCACGTGGCGAGCCATGGTGACAGCCACGACTCTACCCCATTACTCTTCATGATAAATTCCTCCTGGCCCCATGCGGCCCATGACTAGGCGGTTACAAACAATCGCTATCAATCCGTTGCTCCCCCCACCTATAAAAAGGGGGCCCCAGATACGTTATTCTCTAAGCTCTAATTTCTATCCCAAAACTCTGCTAAAATTTTTATTCGAGCACTCCATTCTTGTTGAGGCAGAGAACTGACTTGCCGGAGGATCTTGCCGGAGCAACCCCAACTCTGGTTTAGACTTCTTTTGTAGGTCCCGACGGCGACCGCGACTCCCTCAACTCCAGCTTCTCTGACGCAGGTAGATTTTTTCACCAACAGGATTAGCGCTAGAGGAAGGGGCTGAACCTTCGCAGTACCCTTGTTCTTAAAGGAGTGCTCAATGGGATCGCCTTCGGTCACCTTTTCTGACGTCCTCTCCTCCTTCCCCCACTAGATCTTCGCCCGATGCCTTCCCGCGAAGCATCCGCACGGCGACCCACGACCTCCGCGGCTAGATCTCAGGCTCCGGCCTCACCTCCAGTTTCTCAAGCTCCTCCTCCTCCGGCAACGACCACCGGCATGGAGTGGTCAGACAATCGACCTCCGATGAATTTCGCCAACACCATCTCGAGAGAATTCCGATGGGGAGCGACCGACGTATTGGCCGGACCTCCCAAGCAGCAAAAGATTGAGGAATCCATAACTTTCACTGAAGAAGATGCTCGAGGAGTCCAATTTCCTCATAATGATGCAGTTGTAGTTTCTTTGAATATAGCTAATTATGATGTCCGCCGCATTCTTGTCGACAATGGGAGTTCGGTCGATATTTTGTTCTACGACGTCTTCTCAAGAATGTCCATCCTTGACGGCCATTTGGGGCCGATTAGCTCCCCTCTGGTAGGGTTTACCGGTGATGCTATCTCGGTAGAGGGAGTAATAACTTTGACTGTAGCTGCGGGTCGATATCCAAGACAATCCAGGGCTCTGGTGAATTTTTTGGTGGTGAAGGCACCGTCAGCCTACAACGCAATCCTTGGTCGACCTGGCCTCAACGCTCTCCGGGCCGTCGTGTCAACCTACCATTTGAAACTGAAATTTTCTACCAACCAGGGGGTTGGAGAAGTCAGGGGAGACCAAGCCCTGGCCAGACACTGCTACAACATAGCCTTGCAAAGAAGTGACCAATCCGACCTCTGTCCAGTTGATGGGCTGGATGCCCGTGACGACCTCGCTGAGGAGAGGGGCGGCCCAATCAAAGATCTGGTTTCGATCCCTTTGAACGACGGGAATGCGGAGCATGTGGTGAAGATCGGCTCCAACTGGGGGAAGAGGTGCGGACGCATCTCATCGATTTTCTATGAAAGAATGCGGACATTTTTGCTTGGGTTCTAGTAGATATGCTGAGGATTGACATGGAAGTCATGGAGCACCACCTGGCCGTCGATCCAAAGCATCGACCGACGAAAGAGAAAATCCGAGGTCATGCACCGGAGAGGCAGAAAGCGATAGCCGAGGAAGTGGATAAACTCCTGAAAGTCAGATTCATTAGAGAAGTCAATTATCCTGACTGGATTTCCAACGTTGTCCTAGTCAAAAAGGCAAACGGCAAGTGGAGGATGTGCATAGACTTTAAAAAGCTGAATAAAGCCTGCCCAAAGGATAGTTACCCTTTGCCCAGAATTGATCAACTGGTGGATGCGACCTCGGGCCATGAGCTTCTCACCTTTATGGATGCATTCTCCGGCTATAATCAAATCAGGATGGCACCGGAAGATGAAGAAAAGACTGCTTTCATTACTAACCGTGGCCTTTACTATTACAGGGTCATGCCTTTTGGTCTAAAAAATGCAGGTGCGACCTATCAACGGCTGGTGAATAAAATCTTCAAGGAGCAGATCGGCCGCAACATGGAGGTCTACGTGGACGACATGCTTGTGAAAAGCAAATCTTCCATGAACCACATCGTCGACCTCGAGGAGACCTTCGACGCCCTCCGAAAATATAAGATGAAGCTGAACCCGACTAAATGTGCTTTCGGAGTGACCTCAGAAAAGTTCCTGGGCTTTATGGTATCGGGGCACGGAATTGAAGCCAATCCGGAGAAAATTCACGCCATCCAGGAGATGGCCGTCCCGAAGTCGATAAAAGAGGTTCAGCACCTTACAGGGAGAGTGGCAGCCCTAAATCGCTTCGTCGCGAGATCGATCGAATGGTGCCTACCCTTCTTCCAAACCCTCAAGCGGTCGAAGAACTTCTGTTGGACCTCTAAGTGCTAACAGGCATTCGAAGAGCTAAGGAGCTACCTCGGCTCGCCTCCATTGTTGGCGAAGCCTGAGCCTGGAGAGGAGCTATTTTTGTACTTGGCGGTCTCCCCTATCGCTCTCGCAGCAGTCCTTGTCAAGGAAGAGGCAAAAATCCAACGACCGATCTACTACGTCAGTCGCGCGTTGAGATATGTTGAAATCAGGTATACTAAATTAGAGAAACTAACTTATGCCCTGTTGATTGCAGCCCAGAGGCTCCGACCCTACTTTCAAGGGCACACCGTAACGTTGCTCACCGACCAACCGATCAAGGCGATTCTGCACCGGACAGATGCCTCTAGAAGGATGGTGAAATGGGTGATTGAGCTCACAAAATTCGACATCAACTATCGACCTAGACCAGCAGTGAAAGCCTAGATATTGGCAGATTTTATAGTGGAGTGCACCATCCCGGAGGAGGCCGAACCTGAACAGGGTGAAATTGACAACTTTGAGCCCCAACCAAACTCCCCTGAAGGAGAAGCCGACCCCCTGGTTGCTTTTGGGCCCTCTATGTGGATGGGTCTTCCAACATGTCGGGCACAGGTGCGGGCCTGATCTTGATCAGTCCAGAGGGAATCATCACGGAGTACGCTCTGCGCTTCGAGTTCCCCGCAACAAATAATGGAGCGGAATATGAAGCTCTAATTGCAGGGTTGAGGATCACCAAAGAATTGGGAGTAGACCGGCTCTAAGTTCACAGCGACTCCCAATTGGTAGTAGGACAAGTCAACGGAAACCACGAAGCATGGAAGGACAGCATGGCTAAGTATCTTGAAAAGGTAAAGGAGCTCGTCCCCGCCTTTAGCAGCTTCCACATCAGGCAGATTCCAAGAATGGAAAATATCAGGGCCGATCTCCTCTCCAAGCTGGCTACGCTGGCTCCGGCTGAATTGCCCAAGGGTGTTCTCTTTGAAGTTCTGAAGTGCCCAAGTACGGAGGAATCACGACTCATGATGGAAATTGATCATGAGCCCAGTTGGATTGACCCACTGGTGGCATATCTCAGGGACGGGGTTCTCCCTCATGATGCAAAAGAAGCCCGAAAGCTCAGAAATCAAGCCTCCCGGTACATCCTCTATGAGGACAAGTTGTACAAGAGATCATACTCTTTGTCCCTCTTAAAATATCTCCGACCTTCGAAAGTCGACTACGCCTTGTGGGAGGTGCATGAAGGAATCTGCGAAAGCCATTTGGGGGCTAGATCCTTATCCCACAAGTTGCTCCGCCAAGGATATTACTGGCCAACTATGCATCGTGACTCAATGAGTACGTCAGAAAGTGTGACCGATGTCAGAGATATGCCAACATCCAGAGACAGCCCGCCACCGAGCTTACCCCCTTGAGTGCTTCATGGCCGTTTGCGCAATGGGGGATGGATATCCTTGGACCCTTTTCCATGACGTCGGGGCAGAGGAAGTTTCTCCTGGTGGCGATTGACTATTTCACCAAGTGGGTCGAGGCCGAACCGCTGGCAAAAATCACAGAAGCTAAAGTGCAAGACTTCGTCTGGAAGTCAATCATTTGCAGGTTCGGTCTGTTGAGAATCCTAATTACTGATAATGGACGGCAATTTGCAGGAGCGAGATTCATCAAATTTTATGAGGACCTAAACATCTCCCATAACTTCACATCAGTAGCCCATCCTCAGGCGAACGGCGAAGCTGAAGTGACCAACAGAATCCTGCTGCAGGGGATCAAGTCAAGGCTCGAAAAGGCAAAGGAAACTTGGGCAGATGAACTTTATCATGTGCTGTGGGCATACCGAACTACCCAAAGACTGCCCACGGGGGAGACCCCCTTCGCTCTAGCCTTCAGAATGGAGGCTGTTATCCCAATTGAGCTTAAACTCCCATCGACACGAGTCGTGGCATTTAACGAACATCATAATTCGCAAGGTCTTAAAGCCAACCTCGACTTACTGGAAGAAAAGCGGGAGGTAGCTCAAGTTCAGATGGCAGCCTACAAACAGAAAGTCACCCGCTATTACAATTCCCGGGTCAAGAATAAAGTCTTTAGAGCAGGAGATCTAGTGCTTCGACGAGCCGCTGTCTCGCAACCTCAAGATCGGAGGAAGCTCGCCCCAAATTGGGAAGGCCCGTACGAAGTCAAAGAAGTAGTCCGGCCCAGAACTTATTACCTCAAGGAGCTCGGAGGAGCAGACCTCCTGCGACCATGGAGCTCGAAAAACTTACGAATGTATTACCGATAACTTTATTTTAAATAAAAGTTTCATATCTACATGTCTCCTCTCTTGGCACGAGCCTATATCGACAGGACAATCAAAACAAACCGTGTCGGGAGCAGGAGGAGAACTTCGTCTCGACAAAATCGAAGGCCCGATTCTCCTTAGATCGGATGGGGGGAGAGGCCAAGCAACGCCCACATGTACCCCCACAGCCATGTTAGGGACAGGAGGAGAACCTCGTTTTAACTTGAGCAAAGTCGAAGGCCCGATTCTCCTTAGATCGGATGGGGGAAGAGGCCCGACAGTGCCCATATGCGCCCCCACAGTCATGTTAGGGACAGGAGGAGAACCTCGCCCTAACATGAGCAAAGTCGAAGGCCCGATTCTCCTTAGACTGGATGGGGGGAGAGGCCAAGCAGCGCCCACATGTGCCCCCACAGTCATGTTAGGGACAGGAGGAGAACCTCACCCTAACATGAGCAAAGTCGAAGGCCCGGTTACCCTTAGACCGGATGGGGGGAGAGGTCCTGCAATGCCCATATGTGCCCCCACAACCCTGTTAGGGACAGGAGGAGAACCTCATCCTAACTTGAGCAAGGTCGAAGGCCCGGTCACACTTAGACCGAATGGGGGGAGAGGCCCCGCAACGCCCATATGTGCCCCCATAGCCCCGTTAGCGACAAGAGGAGGACCTCGTCCTAACCTGAGCTAAAATCGATTACGTCAGAAATAGAAAAAGAACCCCGTCCTGACACCAATTAAGATCTGGTCATTCAAGACCAGATGGAAAAAAGGACACCTTCCCAGCGGTCCCTTCATGCTCCCGCAACCCCACCAAGGGCAGAGGGAAAACCCTCACTCGAAAAAGAAAAAGGAGAAAGGGGAGGGGAGTTAAAAAAGAAAGCGACGGACCGCATCAGCGACGAATGAAAAATTAACAGCATCAAAGATGCAGGGAACCTCATCCCAGTAAGGATTGGGGTTCTTATCAAAAATCTCGGCTTTCAAGAAAACCCTCAATGCAAGCCCGAGATAAGACGACTTCCTTAGGATGACGAGAAGCTCGGATCTCTGAGCTCAAACTCTGAAAGAGGGCGTCAAACCTGAGCGGCCCCGGGCAAATCTGCGGCCATGGACGAAAGGATGGATCAATGCGACGACAATCGAGTACCTCCGAATGGCATCAAATTCAAGCAAGGCAAAAGCCGAAAGAAGCTCGGCAAGCGACAATTCAACACATGAGTAAAAGAGGTAGTGAAAAATTTCTTTCTCATGTTATTTATTAAATATGCATTACAGAGCCATTAAGGCTGAAGAAGAAGGATGACTGGAAAAGCGAGCTGATGCGGCAACGACCAGTGACCTCCAGACGACGTCAAAAAAAAAAAAAAGAGAAAAAGAAAAAGAAGGGAATACAACAATAACAATGGTAAATGAAAGAAGTTCGGCAGGCAGCAATTCGACGTAAAGTGCAGACGAAGTAACAAAATCTCCTTCTCATTCTTGATTAACAAAGGTGTACATTACAAGGCCCCGGGGGCCGAGAAAAAAAAAATTACTACAAGACTCAAAAGGAACACATTGGAGACCACTTCAAGCTCCCAACTTCTCCTTCCGGTTCTGTCCTTCTCGATAGTATTTTCCAGTGCATGTGATAAATCCCTCAGCTCTCGCCCCCCGCCTCGTTCCACTCCATCATCGAAACCCCAGCCCTAGGGAGAAAAGGGGGGATAGAATTCAAGGGGCAGCGATGGCAACGGCAGCGGCGACGACGACCTGTATCAAGAAGAACCGGAGGTACCTCAGAGGCCGCGATGGTGTCGGAGGCATGCACCACCGTCGTGTACTCCACGACAACCACCGTCCTAGGTACTTCGACAAGGTCGGCATGCGCTACTTCCACCATCCCCGCAACAAGTTCTACTGCCCCACCGTCGGTGCCGACCGCTTTTGGTCCCTCAGCCCCGATGACGTCAAGAATCCCACAACAGCTTGTGACGACAACTCTGTCCCCTTGATCGGTGTCACCCCGTTCAGCTACTCTGAAATTCTCGGGTGGAATGCGCTCACCGGTTGTCCCCGTTATTAAATCCCTATTGTTGAAGGAATTCTCCCTCGAGCCCCCTTTGAGGCAATGGGAACCCTCAGTGACAGTTCGACAGCCAGAGAATTCGCAGGCCACTGTTTTTCCCCTCATACTCCTCTTGGTCCGAGGCATCCTCTCGAGGTTGGCATTCGGGGCAGAAGCTGCAGTGGGAGAACCCCTTGAAGGGGCTCGGAAGACTGAAGGCGGTGAGGAGCCAGTGGGGATGGCGAAGACTGGTGCGAAGAGTGCTTGGAGTCAAAAAGGGTACCGATGGGGGTGGCTAAACTCTCAGACGAAGTGAAGCCCCTGGAGGAAAGGAGGGGGCTTAAATAAGCGACAGGGCCTGGCGCAGTTATGGTGGCAGATATCCCTAGGTCAACCAGTGCCCGCCACGTGTCTCACTCACCGCGGCGTAGGGCTGACCGTTGGCAGGACCATTATGGTGTGGCGCTTGGGACTATGCTCTGGTGGGAATTTTGAAAGGACCCTTCAGATCGCCCCGATTGGAAAAAGGCTCCGACACTCGCACATTAAATACCAAAATATCTGAGGACGATCGTGCACAGGATTCAAGGAGACAACTTCGGTTGTGAAATTTCTTTGTACTTCCTCTATTCGAAACTCAAACTCAGAAGTAGGAGGACTGGTGTTGGGTATAAAATACCCCCTCAGCCAAAGTTCGTGCTAGGAGTGACCCTCCGGGGATTCTGCCAACTTCCGACCTTTGGCGACATCTTTTCAAACCTCTTTGGCGGCTGAGCCTCCACAGCATTCTCGAGTTCTGTCGATGGATAAACCCCCACCAGCGTCGACCAGATTCTTCATGACAGACGGACTCCTACGGGAGCCAGACTTCGTCAGCTTCGATTGTGGGAAGACTTTGTTCGGACTCCTACGGGAGCCGGACTTCGCCCCCGACTTCAATTGCAGGTGAACTTCATCCGGACTCCTACGGGAACCGGACTTCGTCCCCGACTTCTATTGCAGGTGAACTTCGTCCGGACTCCTACGGGAGCCGTCCTCGACTTCTATTGCAGGTGAACTTCATCCGGACTCCCACGGGAGTCGGACTTCATCCCCGACTTCTGTTGCAGGTGAGCTTCGTCCGGACTCCTACGGGAGCCGGACTTCATCCCTGACTTCTATTGCAAGTGAACTTCGTCCGGACTCCTACGGGAGCCGGACTTCATCCCCGACTTCTGTTGCAGGTGAACTTCGTCCGGACTCCCACGGGAGCCAGACTTCATCCCCGACTTCTGTTGTAGGTGAACTTCGTCCGGACTCCTACGGGAGCCGGACTTCATCCCCGACTTCTATTGCAGGTGAACTTCGTTCGGACTCCTACGGGAGCCGGACTTCGTCCCTGACTTCTATTGCAGGTGAACTTCATCCGGACTCCTACGGGAGCCGGACTTCAACCCTGACTTCTACTTACTGTAGGTGAACTTCGTCCGGACTCCCATGGGAGCCGGACTTCATCCCCGACTTCTACTGCAGGTGAACTTCATCCGGACTCCCACAGGAGCCAGACTTCATCCCCGATTTCTACTGTAGGTGAACTTCGTCCGGACTCCTATGGGAGTCAGACTTCATCCCCGACTTCAATTGCAGATGGCCCTCGCCTATAGTACTAATGCTCAAGGCACCCAACGGTGGATGGCCCACCAGCGACGTCCGAGCTCCTTCCAGATGGATAGCCACCTCTCTCCATCAGGCGCTTCAATCGAGCTTCGGTCGATAGGCCTGGACTCCCTGACAGGCCACAGTAACGGTCACGACTCTGCTCCACCTCCTACGACAGATTCTACGTGGCTCCACCACTCCCTACAACAGGCTCCACACGGCAGGCCGCAGTAATGGCCACAAATCTGCTCCACTCCCTACGGCGGATGCTGCGCGGCTCCACCACTCCCTGGCGAGTCACGACAACAGACATCCGCTCCACTCTCCGCAACAGATTCCACATGGCGAGCCATGGTGACAGCCATGACTCCACCCCATTACTCTTCATGATAAATTCCTCCTGGCCCCGTGCGGCCCACGACTAGGCGGTTACAAACAATCGCTATCAATCCGTTGCTCCCCCCGCCTATAAAAAGGGGGCCCCAGATACGTTATTCTCTAAGCTCTAATTTCTATCCCAAAACTCTGCTAAAATTTTTGTTCGAGCACTCCATTCTTGTTGAGGTAGAGAACTGACTTGAGCATTGGAGGGTCTTGCCAAAGCAACCCCAACTCCGGTTTAGACTTCTTTTGCAGGTCCCTGCGGTGACCGTGACTCCCTCGACTCCAACTTCTCTGATGCAGGCAGATTTTTGTACCAACATTCTATATTTTATGCATGCATGATTAAGATTAAAAGATATTTTAATTTTTTATTTCACTATATTATTTAGAAAAAAATTTGAAACATACATGCATGCCCCGATACGAAATTCCAACATTGATTGTACTTGTGCCATCACATTTTATGGGTATCTTACTTAATTTAATTCTATAATTTGAGTATAACAACTTTTGGTTATGATATACTCAGCTTCTATCATAGACAATACTATCAAATTCTATTTCTTGCTAAATCAAGAGATTAAGTTAGGACCAAGAACTGATAAACTTTACTAATACATTTTCTATCAAGTTTGTAACTAGCAAAATCAGCATTAGAATATACAATCAAGTTATTTGAAGATTCTTTAGAATATCATAGTCCTATGTGTTAGGAATTGTATTCTAAAACCAATTGACTTATTATAAATAATTAGATTTTGTATATAAATTATTGATCAATGAATAAAAATTATTTTGGTATTTTCATCAGAAGGTGTACATCTTCTTTATTAAAAATCTTGTATTGCGATGAAGTTCTTAAAACTATATTATGATCGATAAAGGAGGATTTATCGAATATTTCTTAAACATGTTTGCGATCAAATAATACGTCATTAATAGGATGATGATATTTATCGAGTATAGGTCATTGTGTGCCATATAGATTGGTTGTCCTCATAATTAAGGAGTGTGGAGATACTGATATGGTATACAAGAGAGATGCAGGAGTACATCATTACTGAACAAGTAACTCATATACTGAGTGCTCTGCTGTTAAGTATAGCTCGTGAAATGTATGGGCATGTGTCTCTCAGATTTGAGATCACCATAGTGACTTGCAAGCAACTCACTATATTTTGATACCAGACTAACTATATTTCTAATATAGTGACAGAAGGCTACTAAGTATAGTTAAGTGCTTGTAAAGTCTATATGTGGATCGAGATGGGATTGATCCCTCCCAATTATAAGAGTTAATGCATCACTATATTTTAATTTAGTAAAATCTTGGCTAGGATAATCCATATGATAGATTTGAAAGGTTGAAATACAATGTGGATGACTGTTTTAGGGTTAACAGTTAAATTCTAGATCACTTTGAGCATTAGGATCAAAGAAATAAATTATCCGGTGACCATATGTCGAGATTCTTGAATATTGCTTTGTAGTTATTCGACCTATCCAGACTCGGGTATTATTGCTAGATGGTCACTTCGATTAGTATAGGAAAGGGTTCTTGTGCTATCGAGTTAGTGTTCGAACCTATGGAGTCGTGCACAAAAGTTAAACAATGTAGAAAAGAATTGATCGATAGTTTGTATATTCAATTTGAAAGTATGAGACTTGATTGAATATGTAGATTAACTTAATTAAGAGTTAAGTTGTAGGTCATAAAGAATGAAACATTGACTATGTCTAGCTAACATTGCGCATGAGGTACAGGTTTGATTCCAAAATGAATTAAATCAAATCAATAATTCAAGCAATTATGAAAGATTGGATCAAGTCCTAACTACTTTAGATTAGATCTAATTTAATTAGACTTAATTTTATTAAGACTTATTTGGGTAAATTATCTAAGATAGACTTGGACAAGAATCCTAATTGAATTAGGATCGGTAGTCTTTTCAAAATTGGTTCGAATCAAATTCGAATTAGATTTGAATTGATCAAAATCTGAATCAAATCTGATTTGATCTACTTAGCCATGTGTTTTAGCTATTCTCTCATCATGTGGGCTGATCAAGGTGGTTGGGAATGGGCTAGAAATAGCCCTCTCCCCTTGGGCGTGTGGCATAATGAAGATAGGCACAAGTTGGTGCCTCTCCTACTTGGACTGGAATTCCTAGTACTTTTGGGAGTTTGGATTTGATTCAAACATGGAGAGTTCTATTCCTAGCATCTAAAGGAGTTTGATTTAATCTAAGATCTATTTTCTATTTAAGAAGAGGCGTGGAGAACAGAAACAAGTAATCAACCCTTGGCTTAGGGGTGGAGATCCTTTTGGTGTGTGCATCTCCTCTCTTTTGGGCGTCACCTCTCCCTGGGCTTCTCTCTGCTCTTGGGCATCCTCCCTCCCCTTGGCATGATTGCATGTGGGCTGTTCCAAGACCTTAAAATTAGGTCTCAAGACTTCATCTCCTTCCTCTTTGAAGAAGACGTTCATCCCTCTCTTCTATAGAGTTTGGCGTGCACGTGATGTAGAGGATCCGCACATCTGGATCTCGCGAAGCAACATGATCAAGGAGCTTCTTTAATATTGATTATTTTTTACTATAAATTAAGATGATATTTTATAAATATTATAAAAAATTTTAGTTATTAATCTATTCTTTTCTCCTGGCATCCGATGCGATTGGATAATTTTTTCTTCAATTGGTATCAGAGCCAGGCCTGTATGTCATAATCACATAATCTAATTTTAAGATTTTTTTATTTTTTTTGATCTAGTTTTAACTAAAGTTTTTGATATGATTAAATCTAGGTTTCATTTGATATTTTTTGTATAATTTTTATTTGGTTTTGATCAGAGTATCGAATTAAAATCAGCCCTTGAATTTGATCTGCCGGAATTCTGTTTTAGCAAAAATTTTTATATAGATTTTTGTGCTAATTTAATATCTGATTATGTATAGATTTAATCTATTTCAATAGATTTTTTATGATATAATTCAATTATAGAATTGATATTTGAATTAGGCTTAGATCTGAATTTATTTGGTAGAGTTTCAGATCTGATTTCAGCATAATATCTGTGCATATTTGATCACATCTCTAATCAAAATTTTTCTACACAATTATACATATATTTGGAATAGATTTCTATATTATTTTAGATCTAAATTAATAATTTTATATGTTGTATAAAAGTAAGTTTAGATCTAAAATAAACTTATGCATTGATCTTGTTGCTCCTAGATTGATTTTGATGATTACAAAGCAGATTGAAGGGATACAAACAATTGAAAAAGTCCTTTTGCTCTTCAAGGGCAAAATCATAATTTCACTAAAATCCTGATTTGATAGTACCATTTGGTAGAACAAATGATTTGAAATCTATTGGTGAAAATTTCATTGTGTTTGGACTTATATTTTTGAAGTTATGAAGGTTTGAAGTGCATGAGTCGACTCATGAGTCAACTCATGGCACTATGAGCTGAATGGCACGCAAAAAATTCCCATGGCACGCTGGATTTTTGGCTTGGCACGACCTGTGAGTCGACTCATGAGTCGACCCACAAGGCATGAGTCGACTCATGAGTCGACCTCTGCTGATTTGAGCCTAAAAATCCAGAAATCAGACCTTCTGGTCTGTTGCAACAGAAGTCGACTCATGAGTCGACTCCTGAAGCATGAGTCGACTCATGAGTCGACCCCTGCGACGGGAAATGTCAGCAACGGCTATTTTTTTGCCCATTTTAATTGCCATTTATGCTTCCTAAAAATCCTCTAACGGCTCTTTATCTGCCTAAATTGTTTTCTCTTGCTACTAATGCCATAAAATGCTTAAAATGGTGAAAGGAAATTGCAGATTAAATAGCAGATCAAATTGCAAAGAAAAAGTGTGGAAATCGGGAGATCAAACGTGAGATCAAAAGAGAAGAGAGGATCCTAAATTTGAGATCAACGAAATATTCAAGAAGAAGAGAGAGGATCCACAATATTCAAGAGAGTTTGTGAAAAAGAAAAGCAAGAGCATTCAAAGAGAGAATCTTTCAAGTCGATTGTTTTCAACCTTGATCTAGAGATCGTTCAAAGCTTTCAAGAGATCTTCAATCAACAATCAACCTCTTCTCAAGCGTTCAACCGTTCATTCATCTTGAGAAAATCTGAAAAAGGGGTTCTTCATTTGAGTAAAGCTTTTATTGTTATATTTGCTCATTTAAGGAGCTGTTATTGTATTCATCTGTGCTCTAAATATTCTTACTCTTTGTGAGTTTTTGCTCTTGTTTTTGGAGGATTTCCAAAACAAGGAAAGGTTGATCCGAACCTGAAATCGGAGTGTTTTGGGTTTGCTTGTACCCGGGAAACAAGTGTTTTAGCTTGGGATAGCTAGGGTCGGAGTTTCTGACATCTTGTATTCTAGCTTGGGATAGCTAGTGTCGGAGTTTCCGACGTTTTGTATTCGGGTTGAATACAAAGGATAGTGGATTAAAATTCTCAAGTGGGATCTTGGGGAGTGGATGTAGGTGCAAGGTTAGCACCGAACCACTATAAATCCTTGTGTTTGTGGTGTGCTTTATCGCTTTATCTTATTTCTTTATTATATCCTTGTAATACTGCTTTAGTTAATTAATATTGATTTAAAGCCATTGTTTTGTTCTTCATAAGTTATCTGTTGGGCTTAAAATTTTTTAGAAACCCAATTCACCCCCCCTCTTGGGTTGCATAGCTGGGCAACAAGTGGTATCAGAGCCAGTGCTCTAGCCCTTCTTTGATCTAACAATCAAAGAGCCAAAGATCTATGGCAACCCATGTTGGAACTTCTCTAGCCGAGGGGCAATCAACAAACCGACCTCCACTTTTCAATGGGTCTAATTACACCTATTGGAAAGCTCGGATGAAGATTTTCATACAAGCACTCGACTATGATATGTGGAGTATCATAGTGAATGGTCCTCACACACCCACCAAGATTATAGATGGTGAGGAGTCAACCAAACCCGAGAAAGAATGGGATGAGGTTGACAAGAAATTGGCACAATTAAATGCCAAAGCTATGAATGTTCTTTATTGTGCACTAGATGCTAGTGAATTTAATCGCATTTCTACTTATGCATCTGCTAAAGAAATATGGAATAGGTTAGAAGTCACCCATGAGGGAACAAATCAAGTAAAAGAGTCTAAAATAAACATGCTTGTACATAAATATGAATTGTTCAAAATAGAGCATGATGAGTCTATAACTGCTATGTTTACTCGTTTTACTGATATAATCAATGGTTTAAAGAGTCTTGGCAAATCTTATACTAACAGTGAACTTGTAAGGAAGATTCTCAGGTCACTGCCAAGAACTTGGGAAGCCAAGGTGACTGCCATCCAAGAAGCAAAGGACTTGAACACTCTACCTCTAGAAGAGCTTCTTGGATCCTTGATGACTCATGAACTTAGCATGATGCAACATCAAGAGGATGAAATCAAAAAGAAAAGAACCATTGCCCTCAAATCCACAACTTCACCTGATTATGAAACAGATGACTCTGAAGATGAAGATCAGGATGAGGAGATGGCTCTCATCACCCGAAAATTCAAGAAGTTTCTAAGAAAAAGGAAACAGGGGATGAGAAAGAAATTTACAAAAGGGGATCAAAGCATAGAAAAGGAGAAAGATCAAACCCCTATATGCTACGAGTGCAAGAAGCCAGGACATTTCAGATCCGAATGTCCTCAATTGAAGAAAGGTCCAAAGAAATTCAAAAAGAAGGCAATGATGGCGACCTGGAGTGCGAGTGATGACTCAAGCTCCGACGAGGAAACCTCAACAGAACAAGCCAATCTTTGCCTGATGGCACATGAAAATGAGGTAACTTCTGAATCCACTAGTAAATTTACTTTTGAAGAATTGCATGAAGCATTCTATGATTCAATTGATGAATTAAAGAAACTAGGGAAGAAAAACAAAGAGCTGAAATTGGAAAATCAGTCCTTAGTGAAACAAGTTGAAAATCTTTCAATTGAAAAATTCACCATGATTCAAGAAAATCAAAACTTAAAGGATGAAATAAACAAGCTGAAATCTATAGTAGATAAGTTCACCTTAAGTTCAAACAAGCTAAATATGATCTTTGAAAATCAGAAAGCTATATATGATAAAGCTGGACTTGGTTATAAACCCCTGAAGAAACAAAAATTTTTGAAGGATATTTATGCAAATTATTCAAGCAAAAAGCCTACAAATATTACTTGTTTTAAATGTGGAAGAATAGGACATAAATCATACATATGTCTTATTAACAAATATGCAAACACAAAGAAAATATGGGTTCCAAAAGGAACCATTCTGACTAACCTGAAAGGACCCAAGAAAGCTTGGGTACCTAAGACAGAAACTTGATCTGTGCTTGCAGGTGTGTCTAGCATCCCAAGAAGGAAACAGGAAATGGTATCTTGATAGCGGATGCTCGAGACACATGACTGGTGATGAATCACAATTCATCACGCTTGATGCTAAGGATGGAGGGATGGTCACCTTTGGAGATAATGGCAAAGGAAAGATCATCGGGATAGGTAACATTGGTATCACTCCCTCCAAATACATTGAGAATGTTTTACTTGTTAAAGGTTTAAAGCATAACTTACTTAGCATTAGTCAATTCTGTGATAAAGGGTATAAAGTAAGTTTTGAATCATCTGTATGCATTGTGACGAGTCCTATTAACGATGGCATTAAATTTATAGGACATAGGCATGGCAATGTTTATATGGTAGACTTGAATGATTTAACTAAATTAGACATGCAATGCCTAGTTTCCTTAAATGCTAAAATAAATGAGACTAGTTGGCTGTGGCATCGTAGACTTGCACATATTAGCATGCATTCTCTTTCAAAATTAATCAAAAAGGATTTAGTTCTCGGTTTGCCAAAATTGAATTTTGAAAAGGATAGAATTTGTGATGCATGCCAATTAGGTAAACAAACTAGAGTATCATTTAAATCCAAAAATACTATTTCAACTTCTAGACCTTTAGAGCTCTTACATATGGATTTATTTGGACCAACTAAAACCACTAGTCTAGGAGGAAAATGATATGGATTTGTATTAATTGATGATTACTCTCGTTTTACTTGGATTTTCTTTTTAGCTCACAAAAATGAAACTTTTCAAATTTTCACGAAATTTCATCGAAAAGTCACTAATGAAAAAGGGTTTTCAATTCAAAATATTAGAAGTGATCATGGAACAGAATTTGAAAATCATGACTTTGAAAATTTTTGTGATGAAAATGGAATTGGCCACAACTTCTCTGCTCCTAGGACACTCCAACAGAATGGGGTAGTTGAAAGAAAAAATAGAACCTTAGAAGAAATGGCCCGTACCATGCTCTATGAAAGCAACCTTCCAAAATATTTTTGGGCGGAAGCTATTAACACAGCATGTTACATTTTAAATCGTGCTTTAATAAGACAATTTTTAAAGAAAACCCCCTATGAACTTTGGAAAGGAAGAAAATCAAATATTGCCTATTTTCATGTTTTTGGTTGCCGATGTTTTGTATTAAATAATGGCAAAGAAAAACTTGGTAAATTTGATGCAAAATCAGATGAAGCAATCCTTCTAGGTTACTCCTCCACTAGTAAAGCATTTAGAGTGTTTAACAAAAGAACCTTAGTAGTTGAGGAGTCCATACATGTTGTCTTTGATGAATCTAACGATCTTCCTTCAAGGAAGAATGAGGGTGTTGATGATGCAGATCCACTAATAGAAGGTATGAAGGAGATCACTCTGAAAGATTCAGCAACTCCAGAAGACAAGGATCAAGAAGATGAACAAAATGAGAAAGGTGAAGAAATTCAAGAACAACCTCAAGGTACAAATGACTTACCCAAGGAATGGAGGTATATTCACAACCACCCTAAGGAATTAATTATCGGTGATCCTATGCATGGGGTAAAAACACGTTCTTCACTTAGAGATGTACATAATCATTGTGCTTTTGTATCTCAACTTGAACCTAAAACTTTTGAAGAAGCTGAAAATGATCATAACTGGATTAATGCTATGCAAGAAGAACTCAGTCAATTTGAAAGAAATAATGTTTGGACCTTAGTGAAAAGACCTAAAGATTATTCAATAATTGGCACAAAATGGGTCTTTAGAAACAAATTAGATGAGCATGGAAATGTAATTAGAAATAAAGTAAGACTGGTTGCTAAGGGATATAATCAAGAAGAAGGAATTGATTTTGATGAAACCTTTGCACCTGTTGCTAGATTAGAAGCCATTAGACTTCTACTTGCTTATGCTTGCTTTATGAAATTCAAACTATTTCAAATGGATGTTAAAAGTACATTTTTAAATGGATATATTTCTGAAGAAGTATATGTAGAACAACCCCCTGGATTTGAAAATCATGCTTTTCCCAATCATGTCTTTAGATTAAATAAAGCTTTATATGGTCTAAAACAAGCACCTAGAGCATGGTATGAAAGGCTAAGCAAATTTCTACTAAATAATGGTTTCTCAAGAGGCAATGTAGACACAACCCTATTTATTAGAAAAAACCAAAATGATATGCTAATTATACAAATTTATGTTGATGACATAATTTTTGGGTCTACTAATGAATCCCTTTGTTAAGACTTTGCTAAGCTTATGCAGGGAGAGTTCGAGATGAGCATGATGGGAGAACTCACTTTCTTTCTCGGACTCCAAATCAAACAATCAAAAGAGAGAATCTCCATCACTCAAAGCAAGTACACCAAGGAACTACTCAAAAGATTTGGAATGGAGAACTGCAAACCTATTGGCACACCAATGAGTCCCTCAAGTAAGCTTGACAAGGATGATGAAGGTAAAAGCGTAGACTTAAAATACTATAGAGGTATGATTGGCTCATTATTATATTTAACTGCAAGTAGGCCTGATATCATGTTTAGTGTTTGCTTATGTGCAAGATATCAATCTAATCCTAAGGAATTTCATTTGAATGCTGTTAAAAGAATCCTTAGATACTTAAATGGTACACAAACTATAGGGTTATGGTACTCTAAGGACTCACAAATTAATTTGTTAGGATATTCTGATGCTGATTTTGCTGGATGTAAATTAGATAGAAAAAGCACAAGTGGAACTTGCCAATTTCTTGGAGTTAACCTAATCTCATGGTTTAGCAAGAAACAAAATTCGGTGGCACTGTCTACGGCTGAGGCCGAATACATTGCAGCCGGAAGTTGTTGTGCTCAAATCTTGTGGATTAAGCAACAACTCGAAGATTTTGGAATCAAACTTAATGAAACACCAATAAAATGTGATAATACAAGTGCTATAAATCTATCTAAAAATCCAATACAACACTCAAGATCTAAACATATTGAGATAAGACATCATTTCATAAGAGAACATGTTCAAAACAAAAATATAATTCTTGAATATGTTTACACTGAAAATCAATTAGCCGATATCTTTACAAAGGCCCTTAGTGAGGATAGATTCTGTGAAATTAGGAGAAATCTAGGAATTCTAGATCCATTTGCCTAAACTTCTCTTAATTATTATCAAATATTCTTAGAGCTCAATTTCCAACAACTATCCTGGTTCCAAAAGCTCAGTTTTATCACTCTAAAAACTTATCATCGAGCAAAATTCTTTCTCCCAAAATTTTGAATTTTTCTAGAATTTATTTGCATTTTTCCTGATTTTCTGAACTTGATGAGTCGACCCCCATGAGTCGACTCAATGGCAAACTTGTAAATCCCACCAACTTCCATCGGGTTCATTGTTTTTAAAACGGGAAACCTTGTTTATGAGACGACTCATCTTCTCGTCGTCTTCCTTCCGAAAGCCGTCCTCTCCAACTCTTTTTGCTCCAAATCCAAGGATCAATTCTGAGGCAATTCTCCCTCCTCCTCTCCACCAAAAATCGTCTCCTTGAAAAGGATTTTTCTGTGCTTTCTCGCAGTGATAGGCGCGGGTGGAACGTGCCCTAGAACTTCACCGTTCATTCAAAATCCACTTCTTTTCTCCACCAAAATTCTTCTTTACTCTTTTGTGATCCCTCCTCCACTGAATTCAAGTCTTCTTGTCTGCTACTTTATTGGATATGGCTCCAAAGATGAAACTTCCCCAAAGGAGGAAATCAATCCGAGAGCCTGAAGAAATTGTCCGAAAGAAAAGGCATGCTCAGTCTTCCACTGTTCCCAATCCAGTTTCAGTACCTGCTCAAGGTCCCTCTCAATCCTCCATAAGCCCCAGTGTAAATCTTCTTTCTGATAGAAAAGTAGAAACCGGGAAAAATATAGATTTTTGGTTCTTTGAGAAAGAAGGCTTTACTTTTGCAAGTAAGATAAAAAATCAAGGATGGGAACTCTACTGCTCTCTTAAGGAAGTCACCTATGTTGATCTAGTCAGAGAGTTCTACCAGAACCTAAATTATGGAAACGAGTCTGTGACTTCAACTGTAAAAGGGATTGACATCTGTTTGGATTCTAGGATATTGGGAGAGATACTTCAGTTGCCTAGTGAAGGATACTCATATATGGAACTCCCAATTAAAGAAGAAGGGATCAGAATTATCTTAGGAGAAGATTTTTCAGGAAGTTTAAACAGATTGGAAGCAAAGCTACTGTCCATTGAGATGAGGGTCCTGCATCAGATTGTGACAAAACTATTCTTTCCTAGGAGTGGTAGACATGACTTACTATCTGGCAGAGATGTATGTGTCATGTTTCATATCATCACTCAGACCCCCCTGAACCTCCCTGCACTTATGATAGAGGCCATGAGAGAAACTTTGAATAGATCCAAGGCACACTTGCCTTATGGTATGGCCCTTACTAGAGCTTTTAGGAGGTTTGGAGTTAGCTGTGAGGGGGAGACACCTACCAAGCTCTCACATGTGGACACTTTCAACCAACACAGCCTACACCGAATGGGAATTACAAAGACTGTTGGTGGTTGGATCAAGGGCTCTGAAGAAAGAGCTGAGGAGAGAGCTGAGGAAAGAGCTGAAGACAGAACTGAAGGCAGAGTAGAAGAAGAAGGTCCATCTTCTCCTGTACATGATTTCAGGGCAGCTTCACCAGATACCCAGTTCATTCATGATACTGAGGCTGGCCCTTCTGAGTTTACTAGGATGCCCACACCAGTGTATCAGCCAGAGAGCAGAGCACCTCATTCAGAGTTCAGACTGGCTGACGATCAGATCGAGCATATATCTCAGCGTGTGGCTTCTTTGTTGTCTAGCCAGTGGAGTAGTACTTCTTTTGCACCTGGAGCTACTTTTTCTGATCAGACCATTACTCCCCACATCTCCACTGTATTTCAGATGATTTCAGATCAGTCCATCAGGATACAGCAGCTTGAGGATACAGTCTGGAGACTTACTGGCAGAGTTCTTGACTTGCAGGGGCAAGTTCTTGCATTGGCCCATCCCCAGCCACAGGAGTCTACTATTGAGGTCACAGACCTCACTGCAGAGGCTGGAAGGCTCAGAGGAGCATTAGAAGGTGGATATGAGCTACTGAGGAAAGAGATCAGAGGATCGAGTGAGCATGCTACCACCCAGTTCACTGCTCTACTTCAATCTGTTTCCAGAGCACTGAACGTACTTGATTCTATCAGACTCATGGTATCAGCCCTAGTATCTCAGCGTTCTCAGCCTCCCAGTTCATCTCGTTCTCCTACTCGTGGCAGAGGCAGACGGGGTAGAGGACGCACTTCTGATCCATCATCTTCTCATACCATATCTGATGACTCCGATCCATGATTTGTCTTGATCATTGACTTATCTTGATCTTTACTAGGTTCTAGGAGTTAGTATCTTGTTCTAGGATCTATACCTTGGGGCCATGTATTGACATTTAGCTGGTTGAATTTTATGTATTGAAACAATTATGATATTAATGAAATCATCTTTTACCTATATCTTTGTAATAATTATATTTTGGTTATATTTCAATCTCTGATACATCTATTGAAATATTATCTTCTCCTTGTTGTTGTTTGCTATTGATAATTGCTATATTAAGGGGGAGCAAACATCTGTGAAAAACTCTAAAGAGGAAGAAATTAAAGAATATTTTCAGAAAAGGAAAAGAAAGAGTTAACTATGTTTGATGATGTCAAAAAGGGGGAGAAATTAAAATTAAACAAAAATTGAAATTAGACAAAAAGCAAAACCCTAAATTATGAGAAAAAGGGGGAGAAATTAAATTAAAACAAATATTGAAGAAATTAAACAAATATTGGAGAAAAACAAGGATTGAAAGATTAAACAAAACTTTGAGAAATTTTGGTATCGAAATTTGGTATCAGACAGAGAAATTTGGTATCAGACAGAACTTTAATCCATCAAAAGCAAAATCATGAGTACAATGCAAATAAGTATTTTTTATATATATGCTCTGATATTCAAACTTGCTTTTGAAATTTTACTCACCTTGAGACATCAATAAGAAATTTGTTTTACTCTGATACATCCTACAATTTCTTTCAACTTGATCTGATACATGATAACATTTGATCCGATACAGTGTGAAGGTTTCTCTAAAATATTATAACATTTGCTCTGATACTGTATGAAATTTTCTCTGATACATTAAAAATTTTTCTTGCTCTGATACATTATAAAATCTTTTCTGATATCATTGTAAATATTATTTTTGCTCTGATACATAGAAAAAGTTATTTATCTTCTCTTGCTCTGATATATCTTGAACTCAAAATGATCTAATACTCTTTTCAAATCTTTAAGAAAATGGACAAACTATTTTTGCATTTATATTCATGCCAAAAGAATCATACTCTTTTCAAGCATATACACCTATAATGGATTCTTTTGAAATTAATGCATTAACATAAATATTTTTGTTCATATGTTTTGTCATCATCAAAAAGGGGGAGATTGTTGCTCCTAGATTGATTTTGATGATTACAAAGCAGATTGAAGGGATACAAACAATTGAAAAAGTCCTTTTGCTCTTCAAGGGCAAAATCATAATTTCACTAAAATCCTGATTTGATAGTACCATTTGGTAGAACAAATGATTTGAAATCTATTGGTGAAAATTTCATTGTGTTTGGACTTATATTTTTGAAGTTATGAAGGTTTGAAGTGCATGAGTCGACTCATGAGTCAACTCATGGCACTATGAGCTGAATGGCACGCAAAAAATTCCCATGGCACGCTGGATTTTTGGCTTGGCACGACCTGTGAGTCGACTCATGAGTCGACCCACAAGGCATGAGTCGACTCATGAGTCGACCTCTGCTGATTTGAGCCTAAAAATCCAGAAATCAGACCTTCTGGTCTGTTGCAACAGAAGTCGACTCATGAGTCGACTCCTGAAGCATGAGTCGACTCATGAGTCGACCCCTGCGACGGGAAATGTCAGCAACGGCTATTTTTTTGCCCGTTTTAATTGCCATTTATGCTTCCTAAAAATCCTCTAACGGCTCTTTATCTGCCTAAATTGTTTTCTCTTGCTACTAATGCCATAAAATGCTTAAAATGGTGAAAGGAAATTGCAGATTAAATAGCAGATCAAATTGCAAAGAAAAAGTGTGGAAATCGGGAGATCAAACGTGAGATCAAAAGAGAAGAGAGGATCCTAAATCTGAGATCAACGAAATATTCAAGAAGAAGAGAGAGGATCCACAATATTCAAGAGAGTTTGTGAAAAAGAAAAGCAAGAGCATTCAAAGAGAGAATCTTTCAAGTCGATTGTTTTCAATCTTGATCTAGAGATCGTTCAAAGCTTTCAAGAGATCTTCAATCAACAATCAACCTCTTCTCAAGCGTTCAACCGTTCATTCATCTTGAGAAAATCTGAAAAAGGGGTTCTTCATTTGAGTAAAGCTTTTATTGTTATATTTGCTCATTTAAGGAGCTGTTATTGTATTCATCTGTGCTCTAAATATTCTTACTCTTTGTGAGTTTTTGCTCTTGTTTTTGGAGGATTTCCAAAACAAGGAAAGGTTGATCCGAACCTGAAATCGGAGTATTTTGGGTTTGCTTGTACCCGAGAAACAAGTGTTTTAGCTTGGGATAGCTAGGGTCGGAGTTTCCGACGTCTTGTATTCTAGCTTGGGATAGCTAGTGTCGGAGTTTCCGACGTTTTGTATTCGGGTTGAATACAAAGGATAGTGGATTAAAATTCTCAAGTGGGATCTTGGGGAGTGGATGTAGGTGCAAGGTTAGCACCGAACCACTATAAATCCTTGTGTTTGTGGTGTGCTTTATCGCTTTATCTTATTTCTTTATTATATCCTTGCAATACTGCTTTAGTTAATTAATATTGATTTAAAGCCATTGTTTTGTTCTTCATAAGTTATCTGTTGGGCTTAAAATTTTTTAGAAACCCAATTCACCCCCCCTCTTGGGTTGCATAGCTGGGCAACAGATCTAATATGATTGATGCACATCATATTTGTATGATCATGTGTACTCATAGATTGTATGTTAATTTACATGTTCATATAATTAGCTTTTGAAATTAAATTTTAGATCTTAATAGTCTACTACTCAAATTGAGAAGATCACCAAGCCATCCGGTCATAAGAGCAAGTAAGATTTAAAAACCCTATCTTTCTATTCATTGGGATGCTCTTATGATGTATAGAGATGCCATTGTGATCAAGTCTCATGATGAAGAATAATGAAAAAAATTTTAAAATTATTTTGATCATGAATATATTTAGATTAGATCTAAAATAATTTATGATTAATTATAATTTTAATAAAATAAATTTAGATATGATAATTAGATTTTATGATCTGAATTGAATGTTATATATGATGTAGAAATCTAAATTTTTTATATTACGTATGATGTATACATGAAATTTAGATAAAATTGATATATATTTAATTGTTAAATATAGAATTAAAAATTAGATTTTAATTTGAAACATATAGTATGCTTCACTTGAAATCTTAGTAGAATAGTTCTACAAATTGAAACATACATTTTATATACTTAATTTAGAATTAAATTTTAAAAGGATCTAGATTTGAGAATTGAAGATCTTAAGATACCTCATAAATCGATGGATAATGGGTTAGCGTGAATTAGGTCATCTAACTAGGTTAGATTTAGGGTTAGAAATAAATATGGACTAAATAGAGAAATTAATTAAATTTAATAAAAAATTGAATTAGATTTGGTGAGATTTCTCTAAATCAACTTCAATAGTTGTAGCTTGATCAAGTCCATATTTTTTGACCATACTAATTGGACCATGATCGTGGCTCAATGGTTTAGCCCAAGTCCTTTGGTTGACTAAATTGAAACTAATCCATCAATTGGTATCTAAGATAAGTCTGACAATATTACATGGCAATTTGATCGGTGATTTTTAATTGACAGTCCACTTACTTGGCCATTTTGATAGTTTCTAGGGCCAGTCGAGGTAGATCCTCCCACCATTCACTTACCTAACCAATTTGGCAGATCATGTTTTGATTAAGTCACTAATTGATTCAAGCTGACCCAAGCTATTAAGATAAATTAGTGTGACTGATTTAGATGTCTCTTGACTAGCTTGTGTCAAGTCTTCTTCATGACTTGATGAAGTTAGTGAAAGTATGTATGACTTGCAGGTCAATCTCTTCTCTCATTTTATTAAATCTTTTAAATTATTAGGTCCTTAAAATGATACAGATATAGGGATAACTAGTTCATAGCCTCCCATTAAGGTACGTGATAATGCATCCAATATTCTAAATAGGCATTGGAGGCACCATAGGTCTGGTGTCTATTGGGTATTAGAATTATTATTCATCATATAACCACCTTGTTGTGCCTTTCAGATAGATGGTCAGATTAGCTGAGCCATACTTGGATCTAGACATTCGTTTGTTGGATGCATTTGGTGTAATCATGTTAATGATTGGATCTAACCAGGATTTTCAGTGGATGCATCACACGCCTGCTGAAGAGATGTCTAGGATAAAATCTAATTACTAAAAATTATTTGATGAAATAATTGGTTAAGAACATACCATGGATGTACTAGGATTGGCCGAGCCACACTCAGATTTGAATGCAATCTATGTAAATTCTAGTACTCACTAAGGGATTAATGTAATTTTTCGAATTGGAGGTAGAGGCTATCAATTCGTACAAAATAGTAGGAAGATCTTTAGACTAAAATTCATATCTTTAAGATTAAAATGATTCATATACTAATAGGCTTTTGATTTTCTTTTTCAGCAATAGCTAACACATTATCACTTCGATCGCTGTTAGACAGCGACAAGCTTATCGAACCAAATTTTGATAGCTGGTATCAAAAGCTAAAGATTATTTCAAAGCACCAAAAGATCTTGTACGTGCTTATGGATCCTGCACCCGAAGAACCTACTGCCAATGCACTCCGTGCTATGAGAGACACTTATTTGAAGTGGCTTAATGATCGTACGACAGTGCGTTGTCATGAGGGCAGCCATGAACGATAAATTTAGTCATAAGTTCGAGGATGCACAATCTAAAGAGATGATTCAATTATTGAATGAGTCCTTCGGCACCCCTGAGGATGTCGAGAGACATAAAACCTCTTGTGTTGTGTTCAATGTCCATATTGTTAGAAAACCACTACGATTTTGTACGTAAAGTTTAAAATTTTTTAAGCATCTAAGCAGCGAAAGTAAATCAATTAAAATATTTTTACATAAATTGTGTATCAGATCTAATCTAAAAATCATAGTTAAGATCTTGATATGAATATTCAACCATGATCTGAAGTCTGAAAAAGAAAACAAACAGTTAGAAAAATAAATTGGAGATCAGATCTCCATACCTCAGATCATGCGGATGTCTCAGGTTTTGATCGTAGCTGCGCACATGCCTGACCTCTACTGGTATCCATATGAAGATTTCTGATCGGAGTATCAAGATCATCAATGTGCTAGTATCTTACAGATCTCGCTCCTCATCTTTGGATCTAGATCTCTTCTTCCAGATCTTGAAGAAGTAGATTGCTGCGCGAACTCTTTCATATAGATCCGATGAAATCTGAACCAGATCACCATGAAGAGAAGAAGAACTCTTCTTCTTATCTTCTTTTCTCTTCTTAGATCTGATCTCTATCAGATCTTGATGTTGGATGAAGGGGAGAAGGGTGGAGGAGGTGTTGGAAAGAAGATATGTGATGTCCTAAAGAAGTCGCTACTTCTTTTTCATGCCCCAAAAATATTTTGTCACACCAAAAACCTTCTTATCCCATGCACAACCTCTTCCTCACACCCAAGAGATCTATCTCTTTTAATCATATCCATTCAAATCAAAATCAATGGATAGAAGGGCATGGAGATAATGTTGTGCAGCAGGGAAAGAAGACTCTTCATAAATAGCGCACGCCACCCTTCTTTCTTAAATTTTTGTCGCACAAAAATTATTCTTTATATACCAAAAAAGATAATTTTTATCTTATTTTAAATTAAAGTCAAATAGATAAAAATCTAGATAAAAAAGAATTTCAAATAAGGTGGGGCGCCAACTATTGGCACCGTTTGGCGCCCCCTCTCCTTCACGCACGCAAGAAGAAAGAAGCAATGAGAAAACCATCTCCCACTTTCCTTCTTGGTGTGAGATCTAGAGAGAGAGTCCTAGAGGACCTGGACTCTCAAAGTGATAGGTCTACTAGTTCAAGTTGGGTCTTAATCAGGTTCAAATCAAGTTTGAATCGAGTCGAATTCGAAAGGCTGTCAAGCCTGATCCAATCAAGCTTGAAATCCAAATATGATTTGGATAATTGAACCTAATTATCATTAAATTAAATTGAATCTAATTTAAATTAATTAATACTTAATTCATAACTTAATCAATCTCAAAAAAATTATAATATTTATAATTAAGTCCCTGTGCTAACAATTAGCTGCTGCCAAAACTGTAACACTTACAAATTAGCAGTTTCTAAAATTCAAACTATCAATCTGATTGATAATTTAAATATGATTTAAGTCATTGATCAGATCATACTCTTTTTATGTGTGATCCCTCAGGTTCTATTCTGTCTGGTAGTGAGACATACCATGATCTCCATCACAGTATCATCAAAACTCTTTTCGATGGACTAAAATATTTTCAACTCACCTCAACAAGGATCGTTGATCCAAAATGATCCTAGTGAATTTTCACGATCCATTAGTGATGTCTAGCAGCATGTAGTGGCAATCCAGCAGAAAAAAAAAAAAAACCCTTAGATGAAGTTATCGTGTGATACAATTCCTCTATCGTGAGTCCCGACTTGACGGAGGTCATGGAGAACTTGTCAAATCCCATTGTTAGTCATATGCTAGATTGACTCAACTCGAGTTCATATGTGAATCTCATGAATTTTTTTTTCAGTATTTACTCTTACTCTGGTTAGAGATTTTCTGAACTCAGACCTTCAAATCGTATAGGACTTCTTCTTTTCTACCAAGGTCGATAGATTCCATCTAGGTGCATCCTACTCCAAATAGTGAACTTGAATTTACAATAGTCAACATATACAGTAAGGACTCAAATGACTAGGGACTAAGAGAATGTGCAATCAAACTAAGTAGCCTCGTTGTGAATAGCCAATACACTCAGGTCAAAGGATCAATCATACTACTGCAGCATTGAAAAAATCATTGACAAGTGAGTAGACATCCAAGTGGTTTCTCATGTTGGTCACGCTCAGTGCAAGTTGTTCTCTAACAACTACCTATACTCTCACCTCAGTGTCTCTATATTGCAGACTTGAGACTCATCTATCCTAAAGAAAGGTGATCCATGCATCGATCTTGAATGGATTAATCACTGTTCTCTGTGATGATCCATCGATCAGAAGTATTTAGAAATTAATCACTAATAATGTATGTCTCAAATTCTCAATATCTTGAGAATATACAAAATCATCTTTGTTAATTTTTAGGATAAATCATGGACACATAATATATGATTGGTTATAAAGACTACCCATCAAGTACAAAATATGCCCTAGAGAAAAGTATGTGTCAGCCAAGATTGACTTTTAGGGCACACATCTAACACGTATGCGAGAAAGGACATCTGTCATCGATCATGTATTGTACATAATTGAGTAGATTGAATGCTTAAGTAAACTTGACTTTTTGTTACATGAATAGTTGGGTAAGGATGCTGTCCTTAACTCACTACTGAAGTCCTACTTACTCTTCTTGAATCATTATAGAATAACCAAACCTGCAAGTGAACTACCATGATTTACTAGGATTGCTGTAGACATTCAAGAAGGATCATCAGCTTCAGAAGGAGCCGGTGCATGTCGTGGGAGGATCATCTGTAGGTCGACGTTCCTCTAAAAAAGGAAAGAAGAAGGGGTACAGAAGAGTCGTATCGCCAATTCAAAGTCGAAGCAGAGCAAGAAGTTGAAAGTCGACAAGAACTAGATAGAATATTTCTTCTACAAAAGTTGAATCATTGAAGGAGAAACTGTCTTGCATATATTGCTTTCCTTTACCCAAATAGGCCAAAGAACAAGAGAAGCAAGCAATCTGTTACTTCACAAGGTGCTTATATGATAACTCTTTGTAATTTCTCTGTCTGTGATACTACTACCTGGATATTAGATATCGAAAGTCTAATTAATATTTGCAATTCATTATAGGACTACAGGTCAGTAGAAAGTTTAGAGAAGATGAGCAGTTTCTGAATGTTGGAGATGTAAGCTTTGTTCCAGTTCTAGCTTTAGAAACTATGTAGCTTATTTTTGAGTTTAGTAGTATCATGTTAGATAAGTGATATTATTATCCTTCTTTTATGATGAATATCATCTCTGTAGATCTTTTGGTCAAACTCGATTTTAAATTTTTAATAAAAGATGATTTTTGTGATATTATTATGAATGATACTAAAATTATGCGAAGACAATTGAAATATGGCATATACTTACTATCACAGCTTATTAGTGCAATGTATACATTGAATAAATATTCTAGGATAGATAATGTTAGTGATTCATATCTTTGGCATTGTAGGTTGGGTCATGTGAACAAGAACAGGATAGATAGATTAATTAAGGAGGGTGTCTTTGAAATTAATAATTGTGAATCATTACCGACCTGTGAATTCTGTCTTCTTGATAAGATAACTAAGTCACCTTTTAAGAAAAAGATGAACGAGCTAGTGATATTCTAGGTTTAGTATATAGTGATGTATGTGGACCTATGAACATAGGCATCGAAGGAGGATATTATTACTTCATTACATTTACTGACAACCTATCGAGTTATGGGTACATCTACCTTATGAAGCATAAATCTGAATTATTTGAAATATTTAAATGATTTCGTAGTAAAGTAAAAAAATAGATTGGAAAGAGTATCAAAACTCTTTGATCAGATCGAAGAGGTAAATACCTCACCAGTAATTTTCTAACATATCTAGAAGAAAATGAGATTCTATGTAATAGATTCTCTTGGAACACCATAACATAATGAGATGTCAGAAAGGAGGAATCAATTACTGTTAGACATGATTCGATCCATGATGGGTTTTGCATCTCTACCCATCTTCTTTTAGAGATATACTCTTGAAACTACCTGCTACATACTTAATAAGGTCTCAAGCAAGTTTATAAATAAAATACTATATGAGATATGGTCAGCATGTAAGTCGGTGCTCTTATACCTTAGAGTTTGGGGAAGTCTGGCTTATGTCAAGTATTGAAAAATAGACAAGCTTAGACCTAGATCTGATAAATGCTTGTTTGTAGGATACCATTAGAAAACTAAAGGGTATTATTTCTACCTTGCTGAAGAATAAAAGTTGTTCATCAGCACAGGACAGTCTTTTTGAAAAAAAAGTTTCTTGGAGAAGGAACTAATGCCACTACAATCAAACTTGGTGAAGTTCGTGAGGTTGAAATACTGATACATACAGAATCAGATTTGATTGAAAAATCAAATCCAAAGCTTGTAGAGGTGCCATTAAGAAGATTCGATAGAGTACCGCATCAATCAGATTGATACTATGATTTTTGATCTGGGATGGTGATCTTGTCGATCTAGATAGAATGATAAGGATCTGATCACCTCTATGGATGTTATGCAAAGGCCCGACTCCTAGAAATGGCTTGATATCATGAAATCTGAGATGGAGTCCATGGAAATAATAGTGTATGGACATTGATTGATCCACTTGATGGGATTAAATCCATAGAGTGTAAATAGATTTTTAAGAGGAAAAGAAGAGCGGACAGGAAGGTAGAGACCTATAAAGTCTATCTAGTTACCAAGGGATACCATCAGCATTATGGTATTGACTATGATGAGATGTTCTTTCCTGTGACAATGCTCAAGTCCATCTGGATCATACTTGCGATAGTGGCACACTTAGATTTTAAGATCTAACAAATAGATGTCAAAACTATCTTCTTTAACAGGGAGCTGGAAGAAGAGATGTATATCATGCAACCTGAAGGATTCACATCCTTAGATGAATATAAAGTATGCAAGATAAATGATCCATTTATGGACTGAAGCAAGCATCTAGAGTTAGAACATATATTTTGATAAAATGATCAAAGCGTATGGATTCATTAGAAATGGAGAAGAGTCTTGCATCTATAAGTGGGCTAATAATTCTATAGTCATCTTTCTTATATTTTATGTGAATGGCATACTATTAATAAAAAATGATATTCTAGTTTTGCAAAGTGTAAAGCTGTGGCTATCATCAAGTTCTCTATAAAGAATTTGGAAGAAGTATCCTACATCCTAGAGATGAAGATCTATAGACATAGATCTAGAAGCTTGCTTGGATTGTCTCAATCCACGTACATCAATACCATGCTGAAACAGTTCAGCATGTAAAATTTTAAAAAAAAGTATCTACCGATAAACCAAGGATTATCTATCAATAGAGAAACGTATGAGTAGAATACCAAATGCTTCGACAGTAATCTATCATGTACGTCATGACATGTACGAGATTGGATGTGGCCTATTTACTAGGATAGTGAGTAGGTACCATCTAATCAGGAGAAAATCATTGAAAAGTTGTGAAGATAATCCTTAAGTATTTGAAAATATTAAGGACCAATGACTTATCTATAAGATACTGACTTGAAACTTATGGGATATACTGAGTCCAATTTTCAATTAGATCACGATGAAAGCAAAAGTGTGTCAGGCTATGTGTTCACTATGAACGGAGGAGCGATTTGCGGAAAAATTTCAAGCAACATATGGTGGCTAACTCAGTATGCAAGTGAAATATGTTGTGGCATCTGAAACTTCAAAGAGGTTGTTTGGTTGAAGAAGTTCATCACTGAATTTGGAGTGATTTTCTTTATTAATGGTCTAGTTTTACTATATTGTGATAGTAATGGAGCCATAGCATAAGTAAAGGAGCCCAAGTCCCATCACAAAGTAAACATATTCTACGATGCTCTCATCTTTTCTATGAAATCATGGATCGAAATGACATCGAGCTACCAAAGATTAATGAAAAAAGAACCTGACCACCCCTTCACTAAAGCTCTCAGGATCAAAGAGTTCGATGATCATAAGTAGAAGATGGGTATAAGATAATATCCTGATTAACTTTAGTCCAAGTAGAATTATTAGTAATTGTGTCCTAAAGCCAATTGACTATTATAAATAATTAAATTTTGTATATAAATTATTGATCAATGAATAAAAATTATTTTGATATTTTCATCACAAGTTGTATGTCTTCCATATAAGAATCTTATGTTATGATGAAGTCTTAGAACTTATTATGATCGATAAAAGAGATTTATCAATAGTTCTTAAATATATTCACGACCAAATGATACGTCATTAATAGGATGATGATATTTGTCGAATATAGGTTGTTGTATCCATATAGGTTGGTTGTCCTTGTAACTAAGGAGTGTGAGACATTGATATGACATATAGATGAGATGTAGAGTACATTATCACTGAATAAGTGACTCACTTACTGAGCACTCTACTATCAAGAGTAGCTCACAAAATGTATGGGATAATATCTCTCAGATCTGAGATCACCATAGTGACTTGTAAGCAACGTACTGTACTTTGATGTCGGACTACTTGTATTTTAATGTAGTGATGAAAGGTACTGGATACAGTCAAATACTTGCAAGTCTGTATGTGGATCAAGATGGATTGACCCCTCTGAATTATAAAAGTTAATGCATCACTATATTTTAATTTAGTAAAATCCTGATCAGGATAATCCATGTGATAGATTTGAAAGGTTGAAGTATAATATGGATGATTGTTTCAAGATTGATAGTTAAACCTCAGGTCACCTTGAGCATTAGGGTCAAAAGGATGAATTATGCGATAATCATATATCGAGGTTCTTGAATATTGCTTTATAATTATTCAACCTATCTAGACGTCGGGTATTATTGTTAGATGGTCACTTCAATTAATATAGGAAAAATTTTTATGCCACCAATTTAGTGTTCGAACCTATGGAGTCGTGTACAAAATCAAACAATATAGGAAAGAATGATCAAAAGTTTATGTGTTCAATTTGGAAGTATGAGACTTGATTGAATATGTAGATTAACTTAATTAAGAATTAAGTTATAGGTCATACGAAATTAAATGCTGACTATATCCAGCTAGCACTGTGCATGAGGTGTGGGTTTGATTCTGAGGATGAATTAAATCAAATCAATGATTCAAGCAATTATGAGAGATTGGATTAAGTCTTAATTTTTTTAGATCAGATCTAATTTAATTAGACTTAATTTTATTAAGACTTAATTGGTTAATTATCTAAGATAGACTTAGACAAGAATCGTAATTGGATTAGGATCAGCAGTCTTTTCCAAATTGATTCGAATCAGATTCAATTGGATTCGAATTGATCCAAATCTAAATCAAATCTGATTTGATCTACTTAGCTATGCGTCCCACTATTCTCTCACCATGTGGGCCGATCAAGGTGGTTGCGAAGGGGTTGAAAACAGCCCCTCCCTTGGACGTGCGGCATAATGAAGGAAGGTGCAAGTTGGTGTCTCTCTGTTCCTCTCCTACTTGGATTGGGATTCCTTATTCTTTAGAAAGTTTGGAGTTGATTCAAATATAGAGAGTCCTATTCCTAGCACCTAAAAGAGTTTGATTTGATCTAGGTCCTCTTGTTATTTAAAGAGAAGTGTGGAGAAGAGAAACAAGTAATCAACCCTTGGCCTAGGCATGGAGATCCTTTTGGTGTCGGTGTCCCCTCTCTTTTGGGCATCACCTCTCCCTGGGCTTCCTCTCCTCTTGGGTGTCTCTCCCCTTAGCGTGGTGGCATGTGGACTGTTCCAAAGCCTTGCAATCAGATCTCAAGGCTTCATCTCCTTCTTCTCTGAAGAAGATGTTCATCCCTCTCTTCTACAGAGTTTGACGTGCATGCGAAGTAGAAGATCCACATATCTGGATCTCACGAAGCAAATTGATCGAAGAGCTTCTGTTAGATGTATGTTCTAGAAGCCAATATGGCTGATGCATTGTAATAAGTCTAAGACATAATTTTATACTTAATATATTGATTTGATCAATAAAAGGATAAGTTTCATTTTCATTCAAGAGTAATGGATTCTTGAATCATCCATGAAATTAATACTTCGATATATATTCTCAAAGTATTGAGAATTAGAGACATATATAAAATTTTTAAATACTTTTAGTCATAATATCATCATAAAGATGGTGATCGATCTGGATAGATCAGTGCATAGATCACTTCTTCGAGGAAGATGAGTCTCTGATCTACAGTGTAGAGATACTGTGTGACGAGTATGGATAGTTATTAAAGAATAACTAGTACTGAGCATGACCATATGAGAGATCATTTAGATTTCTACTCGATCGTTAGTGATCATCTCGATGCTATAGTTATATGTGTTGGATTTCGATGATACAGTGAATATAAATTATAAAATTTTTTACATACATTCAACAATTGAAAATAAAGTTTCACAATTAAATTAGAGTACCGAAACTCAAAAGTCCTAGGAACAACTTGATGATTACAATCAAATATCATAAGCATGCATAATAAAAGAAGATCAAAAGTCATATACCATCATGAAGAACACAAACTGGTAATCTTGAGACCTCCATAAGACTCCAAAGTAGAAGTCCCCCAATGGTGATCCATACAGATTGATCAGGATCCTTCCTAATTTGATATGGTGTTACAGCCTTCTTCCTAAGCACGCTGTCGATCATCCTTCACAAGAATAGATTGCACCATTACTTGTATGCCTTCAAGACCTCCACTATGATCTCTCTAGATATTTTTCTCAAAAGATCTCACCACACGCAAATCAGATTTTATGTTCAATATATGAACAATCTAATTTTTGGACAAGGATCTCATGCTTTTCATTTTCTCTCTCCCTTCCTTTCTATTTTTCTTTTCCTTTTTTTTTTTTATGTCATATTTTTTTTGACTTATCCTCATCTAATTCATGCCTAAACCACTCTTGGATCAGATTTTATGCCATATGGGATGCCCCTTATATAAGGTATGAAGGGGCACCACATATTATTCCAAGAGGGCCTACTCTTGGCGTCCCTTAACTCTTATATGCATAGAATAAATTTTTTGCATGAAATCCAAAGCGTTAAGGTATAGAATAAGAAGTGTTTTATCTATAGAAGGACTCTTCCTCTACATAAAAAATCTGGATGCCATCTTATGATGCGTTGAATTAAGGGAGTGTGTGAGAAAATTAAGAGTCCAAAACCACAAATACTCTTACATATTTCAACGCATATATGAAAGGGGCATCTCATTTAATTTGTGGAATGGAGTTCCTTACCAGAGAAGGATTGTTCCTCCTCTTTCACACCAACATATCCCAATGGTCATCAGATGGCATGTGGAATAAAGAGAACGCTTGAAATTAAAGGAAGGAACTAAGAGTCCAACATGAAATGGACTCTTCCAATTCATCGCACAAAACATGAGGCACCCCAATTTATTTTGGTGTGGAGTTCCTTCTCAAAGAAGGATTCCTCCTCCTCTTCCATGCCCACATATCCCAAGGTGCCATCTGATGGCACATAAAATTAAGAAATGTGTGGAACATGTAAGGAAATTAAGAGAAGTGTGAAAGAAGGACTCTTCTCTTAAACACTCATAATTAAATGTGACATCATTTATTTTATGCATGTGGCTTTTGGCATGGAGGAGATTAATCCACATGGAACTCTTCCATTAAAAATCAGATAAACCACCTAACAATTAGATGGTTCAAAGCCAATCACATTAGGTCAAGACAATAAGTTTAGGTTAGCACAAACACCTTTGCATGAACCCAATTGGAAACTTGGATTAATTCATGTGCTAGCAATTCAATTAACCCATTGAATTTATAATAAATCTAAATAGATTGGATCAAGACCAAATTCTTATTGTGTGTGACCAATTGGATTCCAAATCTAGCCAGTAGCAGATCCAAACTCTCGATGTAACTCTAATTCGATTAGATTAGATCAGCTTAAGAGTCCCAATCAACTAGGACTCTTCCTAATTGATTCTCGAATTAAACTCTTTTAATTCTAACGAGTCTACAAGTCAAGATTGATGTTTAGCAACGTGTTATGACTGTCCAAAAGATTTAAAATTTAATAAAAATATCAAAATTATCCTTCCATGGCGAGTTACTGTGCAATTCAATCCTTCAATCACACAATATCTCTGAAAGGCCATGGGAATAAAAATATGTCAAGCCCAAATATCTATCCATATGTATTTCGATTTGATGATGATGACTCGATTGATGAATCAGTAAAAATTTTTTCTACTGTTCATCCCTACTCGGACAGAGACTCTCAGAGTCATCATCCTATGAGATCACATAGGATGTTCTCTCCTCCTACAAGGAGTGATCAATTTCTCATTGACCACTCACAACCTCCATGCACACTTCACCATACCCAAAATATCCCACACACATTTCAAAGTAGTGTGCTAGGAAATAAACCAAAGTAAGAGTTCATGTACACAAGGTACCATGGTGATCTGAGGTCAAAGATCACATGCACCACTTCCACTAGAGAACCATCTGTTGACATGCTGTAAGGCTCCATCAGATGTTCTTCGTATGGATCAGTTCAATGAACTCATTCTCTAATGAGAACCTACATCCATATATTAGTGTCACCACACCAGTGATTGTGAAATCAATCACCCTCTCCATCGAGCATATATAGGATATACTAGTCTTATCAGTATCATCGATCTCTAACTCGATGATCTAATGACTGAAAATATTTTAGATTGAGGCTATCAAGATTTTAGATCTTATTGACATGATCTCATCATGGTCCTAAAATTATTATCCTAATCTATGGAGTTTATTATAATCATAAAAATATGATGCAGTAAATGATAAAACATAATACCTCATAAATAAAAATAACTAATGTCATGCAAATGAGTAGGAAGATATCACAAAAAATCTCTTCGCATCCTCATGCGATGGGCTTATAGGGTACTATTCTTTCAATCTTCCACTTACACTAAAGTCAATCGCTCCTATACCTGATCTCATGCAATCAGGGTGGCGAACACACTACTGCTGTGTAAGGCTTAGTGAACTGATCCTATTATACTGTTCTTTATATGAACTCATTTTATAATTAAATCATGAATGAGGTGAAAGTGCCTAGATGTGCATGGGTACCTAGTGAGATCACATCCAACTCAGTGATGAACCTTTATCTTGTAACTTTTTTAGCAATTTTACTAACAGCAATTAACTGAGTCAAATACAGTTTGCTGTTTGAAACTTTTTCAATTCACTACTCCTCAAGTACTTCTCAAATACTTTGAGAATATTTTTATAGTTTTCAAAAGATCCTATCATGGATCTACCTGAAATCAATGATATACACAAGACATAAATTATATCAGGCTAGGTACATTGAATATATAGATAAGTAAACTCCTTTACACCCTTTCATGTTGAACATCTTCAATATAAATTTCATGTACCTAGACTGGGATAAGCCCATATCCACTTACATCTATCCTATAGATGCCTAGTATATTGGATACTTAACCCAAGTCTTTTTCTATGAAAACTTTTGTGATTAGCATGTCATTGACGAGTGCAATATCGGGACTACCTTCTCAATATGCTGTATATCACCCACATACATAACAAAAAGTTATGGTTCTCCACTTATCTTCTTGCACACACACATAGTTCATCTATTTTTAATAAAGTCAAATATTTTGACTTCTCATCAAAAATAGAAGTACCATCTCCTCAATATCTGCTTAAATCCATAAATGCATTTGCCTTCCACTAGAGACAAACTCTCTAGATGGTGTGTGGCAATAGCAAAAATCCTGATAGACATCCCTGATAACAACCTGTTGGGTTATACCCATAAGTGCTTCAACCATAGTCCATATTTGATCGATATACAAGAGTTTATTTCGGATATCATGGTTTCAGGCCAACTGTCAGAGTCTCTACTCATGATAATTTTTGAATAGGTCAAGAAAATATCATTCTCAATGATGTATGGTGTATCGTCATTCTCAATAACAAACCCATATTTAAGTGATACATTACGCACTCAGATTGACCTTTGGTGAGGAGGTGTGTTCATGATTGTGCCTTATCAATGAGCACACTGGTTGAGGATCAACTTATGGACACTCCATAGGTTAGGATAGTTTATAGGTCTTAAACTTCTCAAGTTTAATTATCCTCCCACAAACCCCTTCTTAGAATTTTTTTTTTTCCAAAAGGTGGTATACCTACTGACAAAAATCTTTTATTCAGTAGGATGGTAGAAATAGTATCACATACTACTCTTTTAGAAAATCTATAAACTTATACAAACTTGTTCTAGCACAATCTTATGTACATCAACTCTTTTCATATAAGTTGGGCAACTTACCTTTTGCCCTTTCTCCATATCTCATATGGAATGCTAATAACAGATTTTTATGATATCTAATTCAAAACATATACAGCAACTTCTAGGACATCTCCCCAGAATGAGATAATAAGGTCTGTGAAGTAAATTTAAGGAACACACCATATCTCATATGAAGTGTCTATCTCTGGATCGAGGTATTATTAGTCTTCGAACATCCATATGTTCAAGATCTAATAATTTACTCGCATCTTTTTTCATATCCAGTAAATGAGATCTTGGTCATTTTATCCATGAGATAAGATTTATAAGTTCTATATGATTCAAAATCATATAGACAAAGAACTCTTCTTTGTATTACTTGTTTATTTTGACTCACAAAAATGGCTAACTTGACAATACCAGAGATATGTGACCATCACATATTCATTACTTGTTCCCATCAACAAGAAGAACAACATCATTGAGTGATAGAAATATAAGACTATAGTCATAAAATTTATCAGAAGGAGAGTAACTCTTACTCTTTACATTAATTTCAAAACCATGCTATAATAGCAAAGAATTTGAAATAATATTTCTGATAAATTTAAATATATTATAGTGGTCTACTAATTTTTAAACCTTGCTAGAAGGTTATATAGGTTTCTATAGCCTCAGCATGAATGGACTATCCATCAGTGCTAAAAGGTAACTAGTCATCTCACTTCAGCTTTATAGGTCTAGCAACACTTTGCCTAAGTAGAACCTATGTAAGGTATCACATATCCAAAATTTTAAAGCTGAATCACTCAATGATTTATTAGTTTGTATCACATACAAATTATTAGCAGATGTAACTTTTGCATTCTGTTACTGCTTCATATTTGCAAGATAACTCTTTTAATTTATCTCTAATGCTCATTTTTATTGTAATGAAATTAGATACCCTTAGTGAAGACATTCTTCACCTTCATTTCTTCAACCATTCTATGAAGTTTGATCAATTTAAAAATATTCTATGCAGTGATAGTGAAGATGCAAATGTATATATAAGAACATAGAAAAAGACTACTCATGATGACATGCATAATTTAAGTGAGATTTTTATCTAATTGTGTCTCCCACTATTTTAACGAATTTCATAGCCCTCAGGTATGAAATCAAAGAAATCTATCATCAAATTTTTTAGTGGGGTTGAGATCTCAATTCTTTATAAAAAGTCTTGTGGATAGCACAACAAGCTCCTATGAGTTCAAGGATAAGTAACTCTTTACTAATTGCATCTCATGCAACTCTCAACATAACTTTTGCCTCTAGAATACTTATAGCCTTATGGATAGCACAACAAACTATAGTATTTTAGTTAAGTCATACTCTTCAATCCTATATGGTCATATCTGAATAATACTACTCTTGTGGATAGCACAATAAGACAACATTACCAAAATATGCTATAAGAATCACTAAGTCAACATCATACCAATCACTATAGCAAGTCTTATGGATAGCACAACAAACTCACTACAGTTTTTGACATACTCTATTGATCTAGTATGAGCTAAGTACAATTAGCTTCATTATGCACTAAGATAGTATCAAATCAGTCCCCACAGCAAGTCTTGTAGATAGCACAACAAGCCTACTATGGTTCTTGACATAATACAGGCTTAGCATGAAGAAAGCATAGGTAATGTTCTAAACACTTCACCATTATGACTTAATATAATTTATATAAGAGACTTAGGTCTCATGCATATCCAAAACATATACATGCATCATATGCAATTTAAATTCTAATTATAACTACCAACATGTAAGAGCATATAAAGGAAGACAAATAGTTGTGGACTTTAGAAAAAAATAATCCGAGCCACAGGATGATCTATGGGTCTAACTCTAGGTGCATCATAGATTGAACCATCTCATGGTCAATCGTAATATGCCTCCGCTCTCTAATTGCCTGGTAGTCTAGTCTTTATTTTTATGAAGTCTACCATGAATGCTTAATCTTTATTTGAAAATAGAAAGAAATAATTTTTATCTATTATTAAATAATTTTTTTTTATAATTTTACATCAACATGTAAAAATTCCAATCAACAGTTGGGAATATACAAAAGAAAGGTTCAGCTGATAATATAATGCATCAGGGGCACCCAGTCTTTATTGCAACTCTTGCAGATGCATTTATATAATCAGCCAATAGGAAAGCATTCATGCATACATCCATCACATGGATGTTCCATAGTCCATAACCATACAACATGCATTTTTATAATAATTATAAAATATTATAACAAACTACTCATATTATTATCATTGTAATATCATTCATACACATGTCAATAAAGTGTTTAAATTTATGAGCATAAGATCTATCTAAGAATTTTTGATTCGGGTTCAACACTTGACCCAATATTAATTTTAAGTCAATCATTTATCATCCATTTGAGTTAAGTTGATCAATTCTTAGGTTAACCCTAATTCAATTAGGTCAGCAAAGATTCGGTCAACTATGACTCAAATCCTAATCTAATTAGGTAAATGACAATTAGATCATGACTTCTAATCAAATTAGAATCATGAATTTGATTTAATCTATAATCATTAATTTTAATCATATTAGAATAATGAATTATAGTTAAATAAATCCATCATCAAAAAAATCCTAATCTATGTCTGATGCATCCTTTCCATGATCAAAAAATTATCTGGCCCCACACATACCTCGGGCAACAACCAAGATAGTCGACTCGTAATGGTGAGTGCCCAAAAGCATGGTGGTTGGCCCTTAAATTTTAGATGAATGCATCAAATACAAAAATCCTAAGTCTTGACAATGTACATCCATATGTAGCATTCCAACGCTCTGCGCATCGCGTGCACTGAATTTCAATTCCATCGAAAATTAGATTATGAAATCTAATCTTAAACTTATCACACAAGTCTAAAGATCATTAAATTTTATATCCAAGGTTTGATCATGGATTGATAATATTTATCATTTATAAAAATGCATCAAGAATATCAATAAAATATCAATCAAAAAATCTGATTTTGACATAGTTTGAACTGGATCTAATCCAAATCATAAAAATAACATAAAATTTGATTGAATCAATTAAGAGTCACTTTGATACCACTGTTGAATTTTGATGACATAATAGAATATAAATTTTAAAAATTTTTACATGCATTCTGTTGGGTATAAAATACCCCCCAGCCGAAGTTCGTGATGGGAGTAACCCTCCGGGGATCCAACTGACTTTCGACCTCCGGCAACATCTCTTCAAACCTCCCGGGCGGCCGAGCCTCCACCACACTCCCAAGTTTTGTCGACGAGTAGGACCCCGCCAGCACCGACCGGATCCTTCGCGACGTCCGGACTCCTACGGGAGCCAGATCTCGTCTCCGACTCCAGCTGCAGGCAGGCTTCGTCCGGACTCCTACAGGAGCCGGACTTCGTCCCCAACCTCAACTGCTGGAAGGCTTCACTCGGACTCCGACAGGAGCCGAGCTCCGCCCGCGACCTCACTTACAAGTAAACTCCATCCGGACTCCTACGGGAGCCGGACTTCGTCCCTGACCTTGATTGCAGGTGGACTTCGATCGGACTCCTACGGGAGCCAGATCTCGTCTCCGACTCCAATTGCAGGCAGGCTTTGTCCGAACTCCTACGGGAGCCGGACTTCGTCCCCAACCTCAACTACTAGAAGGCATCACCCGGACTCCTACGGGAGTCGGACTTCACCCCTGACTGTGATTACAGGTAGGCTTCGCTCGAGCTCCTACGGGAGCCGGATCTCGTCCCCAACTCTAAATGCAGAAAGGCTTCGCCCGGACTCCTACGGGAGCCAGACTCCACCCACGACTCGAGCTGCAGGTAAACTTCGTCCGGACTCCTATGGGAGCCGGACCTCATCCCTGACTCTAATTGCAAGTAAGCTTTGTCCGGACTCCTATGGGAGCCGGACTTCACCCTTGACTGTGATTACAGGTAGGCTTCACCTGAGCTCCTACGGGAGCTAGATCTCGTCCCCAACTCTGAATGCAGAAAGGCTCCGTCCGGACTCCTACGGGAGCCGGACTCTGCCCATGTCTCGAGCTGCAGGTAAACTTCGTCCGGACTCTTACGGGAGCCGGACCTCGTCCCTGACTCTAATTGCAAGTAAGCTTCGTTTGGACTCCTATGAGAGCTGGACTTCACTCCTGACTGTGATTACAGGTAGGCTTCGCCCGAGCTCCTACGGGAGCCAGATCCCGTCCCCAACTCCGAATGCAGAAAGGCTTCGCCGGACTCCTACGGGAGCCGGACTCCGCCCACGACTCGAGTTGCAGGTAAACTTCGTCCGGACTCCTACAGGAGCCGGACCTCGTCCCTGACTTTAATTGCAAGTAAGCTTCATTCGGACTCCTACGGGAGCCGGACTTCACCCCTGATTGTGATTACAGGTAGGCTTCGCCCAAGCTCCTACGGGAGCCGAATCTCGTCTCCAACTCCGAATGCAGAAAGGCTCTGTCCGGACTCCTACGGGAGCCGGACTCCGCCCACGACTCGAGCTGCAGGTAAACTTCGTCCGGACTCCTACGGGAGCCGGACCTCGTCCCTGACTCTAATTGCAAGTAAGCTTCGTCCGGACTCCTACGGGAGCCGGACTTCACCCCTGACTATGATTACAGGTCGGCTTCGCCCGAGCTCCTATGGGAGCCGGATCTCGTCCCCAACTCAGAATGCAGAAAGGCTTCGCCCGGACTCCTACGGGAGCCAGACTCCACCCACGACTCGAGCTGCAGGTAAACTTCATCTGGACTCCTACGGGAGTCGGACCTCATCCCTGACTCTAATTGCAAGTAAGCTTCGTCCGGACTCCTACGGGAGCCGGACTTCACCCCTGACTGTGATTACAGGTAGGCTTCGCCTGAGCTCCTATGGGAGCCAGATCTCGTCCCCAACTCTGAATGCAGAAAGGCTCCGTCCGGACTCCTACGGGAGCTGGACTCCGCCCACGACTCGAGCTGTAGGTATACTTCGTCCGGACTCCTATGGGAGCCGGACCTCATCCCTAACTCTAATTGCAAGTAAGCTTCGTCTGGACTCCTACGGGAGTCGGACTTCACCCCTGACTGTGATTACAGGTAGGCTTCACCCGAGCTCCTACGGGAGCCGGATCTCGTCCCCAACTTCGAATGCAGAAAGGCTTCGCCCGGACTCCTACGGGAGCCGGACTCCGCCCATGACTCGAGCTGCAGGTAAACTTCATCCAGACTCCTACGGGAGCCAGACCTCGTCCCTGACTCTAATTGCAAGTAAGCTTCGTCCGGACTCCTATGGGAGTCGGACTTCACCTCTGACTGTGATTACAGGTAGGCTTCGCCTGAGCTCCTACGGGAGTCAGATCTCGTCCCCAACTCCGAATGCAGAAAGGCTCCATCCAGACTCCTACGGGAGCCAAACTCCTCCCACGACTCGAGCTGCAGGTAAACTTCGTCCGGACTCTTACGGGAGCCGAACCTCATCCCTGACTCTAATTACAAGTAAGCTTCGTCCGGACTCCTACGGGAGCCGGACTTCACCCCTGACTGTGATTACAGGTAGACTTCGCTCGAGCTCCTACGGGATCCATCCAGACTCCTACGGGAGCCGGACTCCGCCCACGACTCAAGCTGCAGGTGGACTTCGCCCGGGCTCCTACGGGAGCCGAATTTCATCCCCGACTTCAATGGAAAGAAGACTCCATCCGGGCTCCTGCGAGAGTCGTGCTCCAAGCTCCTCTCAGATGGGTAGCCAGTCACATCTCCCCATCAAACACCCCAGCCGAACTCCGGCCGATAGGCCTGGACCCCCTGGCAGGCCGCAGCAACGGCCACGACTCTGCTCCACCTCCTGCGATGGATTCCATGCGGCCCTATCACTCCCTAACAGGCCGTAATAATGACCACGATCCTGCTCCACTTCCTGCGATGGATACCACATGATTCTTCCATTCTCTGGCAAGTCGCAACAACGGACGCCGCTTCGCTCCCCGTGGCAGACTCCACGTGGCACGTCCCGATGATAGCCATGGGTCTGCTCCACTACTCTCCGCAACAAATTTCCCCCGACTCTGGACGGCCCACAGCCAGATGGTTACAGATGTCGCTATCAGCTTGCTGCCCTCTCCGCCTATAAAAAGGGGACCCCAGATACGTTATTCTATAAGCTCTCATTATTACCTAGAAATTCTGCTAAAATTTTTGTTCGAGCACTCCATTCTTGTTGAGGCAGAGAACTGACTTGAGCGTCGGAGGGTCTTTCCGGAGCAACCTCACCTCCGGTTTAGACTTCTTTTGCAGGTCCCAGTGGCGACTGCGACATCAGCTTCTCCGGCACAGGCAGATTTTTGCACCAACAGGATTGGCGCTAGAGGAAGGGGTGTGCCTTCGCAGTACCCTTGTTCTTAAAGGAGCGCTCAACGGGACTGCCCCCGGGCATTGTTTCGGTGCCCTCTCCTCCTTCATCCACTTGGTCTTTGCCCGATGCCTCCCCGTAAGGCATCCACGCGACGATCCACAGCCTCCGTAGCCAGATCTCAGGCTCCAGTCTCACCTCCAGTTTTTCAGCCACCTCCTCCTCCTCCGACAACAGCGATCGGCACAGAGCAATTTGATCTGCTAGCACAGCAGGTCAGGGGCCTCACTGAAGCTGTGCAGGCCATGCAGCAGTAGCAGCCGCAGGCATCAGTACACCTGGAAAGAGCATCACCGGAACACCAGAATCTGACGGTGGGGCGGGCCACGTGGGCCAGCCGCCCCATCTTTCCTGGGAAGACGAACTCGAGGGTGGAGAGCCCTCAATCGGATCACGACTCCACCCATGGAAGATCCCTGCCCCTATTCTGTCAGAGGACCCTCGAGACCCGAAGTCGGGAGGATTTTCTGGACTGGAGACTCTAGGAGATGAACCGACGGATCGAAGAACTCCACCATGCTCCCCCCGCCTATGGTGAGGATATTTGCACTGACCCCCCTTTTCCCAAATGATCATGCAGGAACCGATCCCGCCAAACTTCAAACTCTCCCAGTTTGAAAGCTACGATGGGACTTCAGACCCGGTTGATCATCTGGAGGCCTTCCGGATGATGATGCTGCTTCATGGCACACCCGACGCCATTTTGTGCTGGGCCTTCCCGTCCACCTTGAAGGGAGCGGCAAGAAACTGGTACTCGACGCTGAAGTCGGGTACCATCTTTTCCTTCGATCAGATGAGCCATCAATTTGTGGCCCATTTCGTCAGCAGCCAGCACCTCCGGAAGGGTTCGGAGTCTCTCATTAATATCAAGCAGAAGGAGGGGGAGTCCATCCGGGCCTACATCAACCATTTCAATGTCGCGGCGTTGGAGGTCCGGAATTTGGACCAATCGGTAGCAATGGCCGCTCTGAAGGGCGGCCTTCAGAAGGATGACCTTTTGTTCTCCCTGGAGAAGAAGTACCCCAGGGATTTTGCTGATTTGTTAGCTCAGGCTGAAGGGTACGCCCGAGCGGAGGAAGCCTTCAAAATGAAGGATGAGGAGACTAAGAGAGAGCGGCAGGCGGGAGACTCGAGTAAGCCTGCAGTCAAAAAAAGACCGAGAGAAGCTCGACCGCATTCTCGATCCCCTCCTGGACACAAGCGTGTCCATACTCCTCCCCGGGTACATAGGCAGAGAAGTCCAGACCTCAGAGTCCGATGGGGTTCTCCACCGGAAAGATTCTGCAACTATGCCCCCCTCAATGCCTCGAAGACCTAGGTACTGATGGAGGTCAGGGAGCAGCTCCCTAGGCCAGGGAGGATGCGCACACACCCCGGGAAGTGCAACCTCAACAAGTTCTGTCTCTACCATCGCGACCATGGCCACGACACGGAGGAATGCATCCAGCTCCGAGATGAGATCGAGGAGCTCATCCGGCGAGGCCGACTCGACAGGTTCATTCGACGCCGACCTGAGGGTAGAGAAGATTGGCCAAGGGCTCTGCCGCAACCTGAGCCACCAAGGAGGGAGGAGCAGCCCGGAGATCGACCTCCAATCGCGACCATCGACTCCATCACCGGAGGCCCTCAAGGAGGAGCAGACCTTCCACAACCATGAAACTCAGGAAACCTATAAATGTACTACTCATGACTTTACTTTGAATCGAAATTTCTTTCGACTTTACATGTCTTTCCCTTTCGGCACGGACTTGTTACGATTGGGGGCGACCCCTTCAAACAATTATAACAAGGTCATGTTAGGAACAGGAGGAGAAACTCATCCTAACATGAGCAAAATGAAGGTCCGATTATTTTAAGGTTGGACCGGGGGAGAGGCCCATATAACGGCCCTTGAGCGCTCCCACGGCCATGCTAGGGACAGGAGGAGAACCTCACCCTAACATAAGCAAAGTCAAAGGCCCGGTTCTCCTAGATCGGATGGGGGGAGAGGCCCTTCAATGCCCTTACGTGCCCCCACAGCCACGTTAGGGACAGGAGGAGAACCTCGTCCTAATGTGAGCAAAGTCAAAGGCCCGGTTCTTTTAGACCGCATGGGGGGAGAGGCCCTTCAACGCCCTTACACACCCCCACAGCCACATTAGGGACAGGAGGAGAACCTCGCCCTAATGTGAGCAAAGTCAAAGGCCCGGTTCTTTTAGACCGGATGGGGGGAGAGGCCCTACAACACCCTTATGCGCCCCCACGGTCACGTCAGGGATAGGAGGAGGACCTCGCCCTAATGTGAGCAAAGTCGAAGGCCCGGTTCTTCTTAGATCGGATGGGGGGAGAGGCCAAACAGTGCCCACATGTGCCTCCACAGGCATGTTAGGGACAGGAGGAGAACCTCGCCCTGACATGAGCAAAGTCGAAGGCCTGATTCTTTTAGACCGAATAGGGGGAGAGGCCCTTGCGACGACCCCTATGTGCCCCCACAGCCCCATTGGGAACAGGATGGGAACCTCATCCTAACCCGAACCGAGATTGACCACGTCAAGGACAGAGGGGGAACCCTGTCCTAATGACAACAAGGACCCGGCTACCCCACGAAATTGGATAAGGGGAAAAGTCTCCTCAATGGCACCGCTACACTTCTACGCGACCCCTTAAAAAGCAAGGGGAGGACCCTCACTCGAAAAGAGGAGGAGAATTGAAAAGGAAAGCGATGAATTATGCCGACAACCGACGGGAAACAAACCACACCAAGGACCTAAGGAACTTCATCTCAACAAAGATGGGAAGTTCCTACCTAACATCCCCGGCCCCTAAGAAAGCTCTCGACATAGGTCAAGAAAACAGCGACACCTTCGAGGCGATGCGGAATCCGGACCACCAAGCTCGAGCCTATGGCCACGGATGACAAGAAAAGCAAATCGGCATGGCAATGATTGGGTACCTCCAGACGACATCGACGTCGGACTAGTCTTAAAGACAAGGAATTCGGCGGATGACAGCTTGATACAACATGCAGATGAGGTAACACAAAATCCCTTTTTCATTTTATTCATGAAATATACACTACAAAGCCCGGCAGGCTAAAGAAAGAAGAGCAAAATGACAAAAGCAAGATAAAACAACAAAAGAGAAAATGTATGCATGGAAAGACGGGAGGCCAAAAAGGGCCCTAGGGAAGCCCTGCTCCTTCCGACCTCGAGTTATCTGCTTCACCCCTTATCCAAGACTGCCTCAGATTCTCAACTTCCTCTTTTAGCTCTCTCTTTTTCAGCAGCGCATCCTGGAGCGCCCGATGGAGTCGCTGGCTTTCGTTCTCTACCTCTCGATGCCTCTTTCTCAGGACCTCGAATTCTGCCTCTGCGTCCTTGACGGCCTGCTGCTCGCATGCCAGCTGAATCTTCAATTACTGCAGCTCAGCCGTTCTCTCCCCAAGGGCGACAGAAAGCCCCTCGATAGTTCTTCTTAGGGACTGGAGTTCATTGGAATCCTGAGAAAAAGCGAGCTGGGCCCTGTCGGCCAGCTGCCCTTGAAGACGGATGACTTCGTCGGTCGGCACCCTGAGTCTCCCTTTATATTCATCCACTTGCCTGCGCCAGCCGGCCCGATGCACATCATAGCTCACCTCGGCATCCTGAAGCTGCTGCTGAAGGTCAGAGACCTTCTTCGACCACTCCCGGTCATCGTCAGCCCGAGCCAAGAGCCGGGACGAACTTCCCTCCAGCTGGCCAATCCTCTCCTGCGCAGCTGACAGTTCCATCCTGAGAGAACTGATCTTGGCAGCTTGGGCCAAGATTCGATCGCTGGCGCTCTTCTTGTGTTCCTTAAGCTCCCTCGCGAAGTCCGCCTTCCTTCGGCTGTATTCCATGATCCCCTTCACATGGAGATTTCAAAAGTGGGTGGCCTCCGAGGTGGCTTCGGAATAACCCTCCCTTAACTTGCGAAGCTTGCCTTCCATCTTCTTCGACCCTTTTGTCAATCGAAGAACTTCCTTCTTCAGCCGCTGGATCGTGGACTTCAGCAGAATTCCCTGGGGCAGGAGAAGTGCTTCGGCAGGACACTGCCATTGAGAGACAGAAGCGTCAAGGTGCGTCCCATTGCAGAAAGAAAAATAAAAAGGGGGAAGGAAGAAAGAAGAAGCCATCCACGATAAGAAATTCGACTTTATTGAGTGAATATTTCTTAAAGACAAAAAGAAAAGAAAAAATTACAAAAAAAATATATATATATATATAAGGTCGGAGGTCTCAGACCTCTGCAGTAGGAGTTGGGGAGCTCGGTGTCCCTGGAAGGGGGCTGCGGCAGCAGTAGCGGCAGGAGAGGGACCGACCTCATCTTCAGACTCCTCGCCCAAGAAGCTGAGGTCGAGCTCGGGAAATTTTCTGGCCACCTTCTCCTGACAGAGCTCGAACCCCTTGATGAATGCTTCTTGGCTGAATCGGACGTTTAGGTCTCTCATCTCCCAGAGGCCTTGAACTCCTCTACCGCAAGACCCCTGGCCTCCAAGACCAGGACCAGAATCTGCTCCACCAAATTGGCGACCTCGGCCTCCGCCTTTCTCACTGTCTCCTCCGAGGTCTGCTTCTCTTCCTCCCGGGCCTGCTTTTCTTTCTCTAGGGCCTCCTGGAGGGCAACAACTTCAACGGCCTTTTCTTTGAGGCGAGCGACTTCAGCCCAGCGATGCTCCTCCGCCTGGATGGCATCTCTCCTCACCCGGTTCGTCGCCTCGATGTTGGCAAGGAGCTGGTGCCCAATCTGCAAGGGTGGTTAGGGGATCAGAACAAGGGTCGGAAAGCTAATTAAACGAAGACTTGTTTACCTCGAGAAAGGACCCTAGGGAGTCCCAAACCCGCTGCTCAGGATCGACGCGATCGATCCTCTCGACGACTTTAGGCAGAATGCAGCCGTCGATCAACCGCTTGATCAAATCCCTGTGATTGAAGGGATTCTCCAGCTCCTCTTCAAACCAAAGGGCTCCTCAACGATGGCTCGACGGCTACTCCCCCTGCGGGCCACTGACTTCCTCCTCATCCCCCTCTCGACTCCGGGCGCCTCTGTGGAACGGACCCCCGAAATGGGAGCCCCAGTCGGCGGACTCCTTGAAGAGGCTCGGGGGCCGTTGGTTCGGCGCCGAAGGAACGTCGATCGAAAGAGCCGCCTGGACAGGCACGGTCGAGCTCATCTCCTCCACCCTGGCCTTCTTCGCTAATCCGGAGGCCGCGACACCTTTTCTTTTATGGGCCTTGAGGTCCCTGGCGAGCATCCGTACTGCTTCGGCATCCATTCTTAAAAAAAAAAAAAAAAGATAATCAAAAATCAGTAGTGGGGTGAAAAAGGAAGAAGTGACATGCAAAAAAAAAAAAAAAGAGAGAGAGAAAAAAAAGAGAGAGAGAAGGAAAGAAGGGGGAAGAGAAAGCAAGAAAAAGAAGAAGGACGAAAGAAAAGAAGAGAAAAAAAAAGATGGAGTACTCGCAGGATCCTGGGGCCTCAAGCCGACGTTGAACAAAAATTACTCTCTCAGAAGGTTGGGAGGGAAGGAGCAGAATAGTCAAGAAGCTTCCGGGCGGCCTGAAGATCGTCCTCCCCCAGACTGGGAGCCCGACGGATAGAGTCTCTCAGAGAGCCCCAAGGGGGCAGGCCCAGCCTCAAAGTTGGACAGTGGATGAAGAGGTATTTTCCCTTCCAGTTGTAATTGAAGAGGGAGCCCCTTTCAGTAACCCCTTCTTGCCAAACTGAGGGGAGAAATACCATCAGTCCTTCACCGAAGGGTGACGTTTGAAGGTATAGAAGTGCCTAAATAGAGAGAGGGATGGCTGAACCTCGACTACGTGGCAAAGGGAGAGGAACCCTATCAAAAACCTAAAAGAATTCAGAGCAACTGAAGCTAAAGAGATATCTAGGAAGCGGAAAAGGGCGACGACAAAGGATGGGAGCGGAAGCTGGAGTCCGACATGAAATGCCTCCTGATACGGCAAAAATGACCGGGTGGGGAGTGCTAGCCCGGTCGGAGGGGCCAGGAAGCTCTAGGTCATACTCCGGAGGAACTCCATACTGAACCCTTATCAGTAGGAGTTCATCCAGAGTCAGGGAATAGGGAATAGCACCCGATGCAAAAATCGGATGAAGCCCGATCCCAGGAGTGGGTTCGTCTACAGGATGGGGCTCCTGGGGGGCTGAGGCGGAAGAACTCCCGAAATCGCTAGAGGCAGAGGTGCCGGAAGACATTTCGAACGACTTCAAATAAAGATCCTAAAGATTCCGAAGAAAATAGACGGGACAAGGGGCGAGAGGTTGCGGGAGACCAACTTAGAGGAATGCAACAGAAGAAAATGGAGGAGAAAAGGCCCCTAAGTGGCAGGAAGAAAAGCGAAGGTTCTGGGACTAACCTAGATCACCCTGAAGGATGCAGAGGGGCGAGGACAGGGATGACTCGAAGGATGCCTAGGGCAAAGGAGACGCCAAGGAGGGTCAGGACTCTCAGAGAAAAGGCGGATGCCGATAGGATTTTTTAGGCAGAAAGGCAGGTTTAAATAGATCCTGGGATCCGGTGCCATAATGATCGCGAATCCCCCAGGTCGACCCGCGCTCGACACGTGTCCCACTCGCCATGGCGGGCGGCTAAAAGCGGCTGACAGCTGACGGGGCCATTATTGCACCGTACCTGAGCCAACATACCAGCAGGAATTTCGAAAGGTCCCTTCGAATCATCCCAATTCGAAAAGACTCCAGCACGCGCGCATTTAATGACAAAATATCTGGGGGCGACCGTGCACAGGATTCAAGGGGATAACTTCGGCTGTGAAAATTTCTCTATACTTCTTTCATTCAAAATTCGAACTCGGAAGTAGGGGGACTGGTGTTGGGTATAAAATACCCCCCAACCGAAGTTCGTGATGGGAGTAACCCTCCGGGGATCCAACTGACTTTCGACCTCCGGCAACATCTCTTCAAACCTCCCGGGCGGCCGAGCCTCCGCCACACTCCCAAGTTTTGTCGACGAGCAGGACCCCGCCAGCGTCGATCGGATCCTTCGTGACGTCCAGACTCCTACGGGAGCCAGATCTCATCTCCGACTCCAGCTGCAGGCAGGCTTCGTCCGGACTCCTACGGGAGCCGGACTTCATCCCCAACCTCAACTGCTGGAAGGCTTCACCCAGACTACTACGGGAGCCAAGCTCCGCTCGCGACCTCACTTACAGGTAAACTCCATCCGGACTTCTACGGGAGCCGGACTTCATCCCTGACCTTGATTGCAGGTGGACTTCGATCGAACTCCTACGGGAGGCAGATCTCGTCTCCGACTCCAGCTGCAGGCAGGCTTCGTCTGGACTCCTACGGGAGCCGGACATCATCCCCAACCTCAACTGCAGGAAGGCTTCACCCAGACTCCTACGGGAGATGGACTTCACCCTTGACTGTGATTACAGGTAGGCTTCGCCCGAGCTCCTACGGGAGTCGGATCTCGTCCCCAACTCCGAATGCAGAAAGGCTTCGCCCGGACTCCTACGGGAGCCGAACTCCGCCCATGACTCGAGCTGTAGGTAAACATCGTCCGGACTCCTACGGGAGCCAGACCTCGTCTCTGACTCTAATTGCAAGTAAGCTTCATCCGGATTCCTACGGGAGCCGGACTTCACCCCTGACTGTGATTACAGGTAGGCTTCGCCCGAGCTCCTACGGGAGCTGGATCTCGTCCCCAACTCTGAATGCAGAAAGGCTCCGTCCGAACTCCTACGGGAGCCAGACTCCGCCCATGACTCGAGCTGCAGATAAACTTCGTCCGGACTCCTACGGGAGCCAAAACTCATCCCTGACTCTAATTGCAAGTAAGCTTCGTCCGGACTCCTACGGGAGTCGGACTTCACCCCTGACTGTGATTACAGGTAGGCTTCGCCCGAGCTCCTACGGGAGCCGGATCTCGTCCCCAACTCCGAATGCAGAAAGGCTTCGCCCGGACTCCTACGGGAGCCGGACTCCGCCCACGACTCGAGCTGTAGGTAAACTTCGTCCGGACTCCTACGGGAGCTAGACCTCATCCCTGACTCTAATTGCAAGTAAGCTTCATCCAGACTCCTACGGGAGCCGGACTTCACCCCTGACTGTGATTACAGGTAGGCTTCGCCTGAGCTCCTACGGGAGCCGGATCTCGTCCCCAACTCTGAATGCAGAAAGGCTCCATCTGGACTCCTGCGGGAGTCGGACTCCGCCCATGACTCGAGCTGCAGGTAAACTTCGTCCAGACTCCTACAGGAGCTGGACCTCGTCCCTGACTCTAATTGCAAGTAAGCTTCGTCCGGACTCCTACGAGAGCCGGACTTCACCCCTGACTGTGATTACAGGTAGGCTTCGCCCGAGCTCCTACGAGAGCCGGATCTCGTCCCCAACTCCGAATGCAGAAAGGCTCCGTCCGGACTCCTACGGGAGCCAGACTCCGCCCATGACTTGAGCTGCAGGTAAACTTCATCCGGACTCCTACGGGAGCCGGACCTCGTCCCTGACTCTAATTGCAGGTAAGCTTCATCCGGACTCCTACGGGAGCCGGACTTCACCCCTGACTGTGATTACAGGTAGGCTTCGCCCGAGCTCCTACGGGAGTCGGATCTCGTCCCCAACTCCGAATGCAGAAAGGCTTCGTCCGGACTCCTACGGGAGCCAGACTCTGCCCACGACTCGAGCTGTAGGTAAACTTCATCCGGACTCCTACGGGAGCCGGACCTCATCCCTGACTCTAATTGCAAGTAAGCTTCGTCCAGACTCCTACGGGAGCCGGACCTCACCCTTGACTGTGATTACAGGTAGGCTTCGCCCGAGCTCCTACGGGAGCTGGATCTCGTCCCCAACTTCGAATGCAGAAAGGCTCCGTCCGGACTCCTACGGGAGCCGGACTCCGCCCACGACTCGAGCTGCAGGTAAACTTCATCCGGACTCCTACGGGAGCCGGACCTCATCCCTGACTCTAATTGCAAGTAAGCTTCGTCCGGACTCCTACGGGAGCCGGACTTCACCCCTGACTGTGATTACAGGTAGGCTTCACCCGAGCTCTTACGGGAGCAAGATCTCGTCCCCAACTTCGAATGCAGAAAGGCTTCGCCCGGACTGCTACGGGAGTCGGACTCCGCCCACGACTCGAGCTGCAGGTAAACTTCGTCCGGACTCCTACGAGAGCCAGACCTCATCCCTGACTCTAATTGCAAGTAAGCTTCATCTGGACTCCTACGGGAGCCGGACTTCACCCCTGACTGTGATTACAGGAAGGCTTCGCCCGAGCTCCTACGGGAGCCGGATCTCGTCCCCAACTCTGAATGCAGAAAGGCTCCATCTGGACTCCTACAGGAGTCGGACTCCGCCCACGACTCGAGCTGCAGGTAAAGTTCATCCAGACTCCTACGAGAGTCGGACCTCGTCCCTGACTCTAATTGCAAGTAAGCTTCGTCCGGACTCGTACGGGAGTCGGACTTCACCCTTGACTGTGATTACAGGTAGGCTCCGCCCGAGCTCCTACGGGAGTCGGATCTCGTCCCCAACTCCGAATGCAGAAAGGCTCCGTCCGGACTCCTACGGGAGCCGGACTTCACCCATGACTCGAGCTGCAGGTAAACTTCGTCCGGACTCCTACGGGAGCCGGACCTCGTCCCTGACTCTAATTGCAAGTAAGCTTCATCCGGACTCCTACGGGAGCCGGACTTCACCCCTGACTGTGATTACAGGTAGGCTTCGCCCGAGCTCCTACGGGAGCCGAATCTCATCCTCAACTCCGAATGCAGAAAGGCTTCGCCCGGACTCCTACGGGAGCCGGACTCCGCCCACGACTCGAGCTGCAGGTAAACTTCGTCCGGACTCCTACGGGAGCCGGACCTCGTCCCTGACTCTAATTGCAAGTAAGCTTCGTCCGGACTCCTACGGGAGCCGGACTTCACCCCTGACTATGATTACAGGTAGGCTTCGCCCGAACTCCTACGGGAGCCGGATCTCGTCCCCAACTTCGAATGCAGAAAGGCTCCGTCCGGACTCCTACGGGAGCCGAACTCCTCCCATGACTCGAGCTGCAGGTAAACTTCGTCCGGACTCCTACGGGAGCCGGACCTCGTCCCTGACTCTAATTGCAAGTAAGCTTCGTCCGGACTCCTACGGGAGCCATACTTCACCCCTGACTGTGATTACAGGTAGGCTTCGCCCGAGCTCCTACGGGAGTCGGATCTCGTCCCCAACTCCGAATGCAAAAAGGCTTCGCCCGGACTCCTACAGGAGCTGGACTCCGCCCACAACTCGAGCTGCAGGTAAACTTCGTCCGGACTCCTACGGGAGCCGGACCTCATCCCTGACTCTAATTGCAAATAAGCTTCGTCCGGACTCCTACGGGAGCCAGACTTCATCCCTGACTGTGATTACAGGTAGGCTTCGCCTGAGCTCCTACGGGAGTCAGATCTCGTCCCCAACTCCGAATGTAGAAAGGCTCCGTCCGGACTCCTACGGGAGCCAGACTCCGCCCATGACTCGAGCTACAGGTAAACTTCATCCGGACTCCTACGGGAGCCGGACCTCATCCCTGACTCTAATTGCAAGTAAGCTTCGTCCGGACTCCTACGGGAGCCGGACTTCACCCCTGATTGTGATTACAGGTAGGCTTCGCCCGAGCTCCTATGGGAGCCGGATCTCGTCCCCAACTCCGAATGCAGAAAGGCTTCGCCCAGACTCCTACGGGAGCCAGACTCTGCCCACGACTCGAGCTGTAGGTAAACTTCATCCGGACTCCTAAGGGAGTCGGACCTCGTCCCTGACTCTAATTGCAAGTAAGCTTCGTCCGGACTCTTACGGGAGTCGGACTTTACCCCTGACTGTGATTACAGGTAGACTTCGCCCGAGCTCCTACGGAATCCGTCCAGACTCCTACGGGAGCCGGACTCTGCCCATGACTCGAGCTGCAGGTGGACTTCGCCTGGGCTCCTACGAGAGCCGGATTTCATCCCCGACTTCAATGGAAAGAAGACTCCATCCGGGCTCCTACGAGAGCCATGCTCCAAGCTCCTCTCAGACGGGTAGCCAGTCATATCTCCCCATCAAACACCCCAGCTGAACTCCGACCGATAGGCCTGGACCCCCTGGCAGGCCGCAGCAACGTCCATGACTCTGCTCCACCTCCTGCGACGGATTCCACGCGGCCCCATCACTCCCTGACAGGCCGTAATAATGACCATGATCCTGCTCCACTTCCTGCGATGGATACCACGCGATTCTTCCATTCTCTGACAAGTCACGACAACGGACGTCGCTCCGCTCCCCGTGGCAGACTCCACGTAGCACATCCTGATGATAGCCACGGGTCCGCTCCACTACTCTCCGCAACAAATTTTCTCCGACTCTGGACGACCCACGACCAGACGGTTACAGATGTCGGTATCAGCTTGCTGCCCCCTCCGCCTATAAAAAGGGGACCCCAGATACGTTATTCTATAGGCTCTCATTTTTACCTAGAAATTCTGCTAAAATTTCCATTCGAGCACTCCATTCTTGTTGAGGCAGAGAACTGACTTGAGCGTCGAAGGGTCTTACCGGAGCAACCCCACCTCCGATTTAGACTTCTTTTGTAGGTCCCGATGGCGATCGCGACTCCAGCTTCTCCGGTGCAGGCAGATTTTTGCACCAATACATTCAATAATTGAAAATAAAGTTTAACAATTAAACTAGAGTATCGAAACTCAAAAGCCCTAGGAACACCTTGATGATTACAATCAAATATCATAAGCATGCATAACAAGAGAAGATCAGAAGTTATATACTATCATGAAGACTATGAACTGGTAATCTTGAGACCTCCACAAGACTCCAAAGTAAAAACCCTCTAATGGTGATCCATACGGGATTGATCAGGGCCCTTTCCAATTCGATATGGTGCTGCAGCCTTCTTCCTAAGCACGCTGTCGATCGTCCTTCGCTAGAATGGATTGTACCATTGTTTGTATGTCTTTGAGACCTCCACTATGATCTCTCTAAAAATCTTTCCTCAAAATATCTCACCACATATAAATCAGATTTTATGTTCAACACATGAACAATCTGATTTTTGGACAAGCATCTCATGCTTTCCATTTTCTCTCTTCCCTTCCTTTCTATTTTTTTTTCTTTTTCCTTTTCTTTTTCACTTCAATTTTTTTTTGACTTATCCTCATCTAATCCCATGCTTAAACCACTCTTGAATTAGATTTTATGCCATATGGGATGCCCCTTATATAAGGTATGAAGGGGCACCACATATTATTCCAAGGGGCGCCAACTCTTGGCATCCCTTAATTCTTACACGCATAGAATAAATTTTTTGCATGGAATCCAAATCATTAAAGCATGGAATAAGAAGTGTTTTATCTGTAGGACTCTTCCTCTATATAGAAAAATCTAAGCACCATCTTATGGTGCGTAGAATTAAGAGAGCACGTGAGAAAATTAAGAGTCTAAAACCATAAAGACTCTTACATATTTCAATGCATATATGAAAGGGGTGTCTCATGTAATTTGTGGCATGGAGTTCCTTATCAGAGAGGGACTCTTCCTCCTCTTTCATGCTAACATATTCCAATGGTCATCAGATGGCGTGTGGGATAAGGAGAATGTTTGAAATTAAAGGAAGGAACTAAGAGTCCAACATGAAATGGACTCTTCCAAATCATCGCACAAAACATGAGGCATCCCAATTTATTTTGGTGGGGAGTTCCTTCCCAAAGAAGGACTATCCAAAAGATTTATAATTTGATGAAAATATCAAAATTATCCTTCCATGTTAAGTTACCGTGCAATTCGATCCTTCGATCACACAATATCCCAAAAAGGCCATGGACATGAAAATATGTCCGGTCCAAATATCTATCCATATGTATCTCGATCTGATGATGATGACTCGATGGATGAACCAGTAAAAATTTTTCTACTGTTCATCCCTGCTCTGGTCAGAGACTCTCAGAGTCATCATCCTATGAGATCACATAGGATATTCTCTCCTCCTACAAAGAGTGATTAATTTCTTATTGATCACTCATAATCTTCATGCACACTTCACCATACTTAGAATATTCCACACGTATCTCAAAGTGGTGTGCTAGAAAATAAACCAAAGGATCTATGTGCACAAGGAACCATGGTGATCTTAGATCAAAGGATCACATGCACCACTCCCACTGGAAAACCATCTGTTGACATGCTGTAAAGTTTCATCAGATATTCTTCATGCGGGTCAGTTCAGTGAACTCATTCTCTAATGAGCACCTACATCTTTCTATTAGTATCACTACACAAGTGATTGTGAGATCAATCAAACTCTCCTTCGAGCATACATACGATGTACCGATCTTATCAGTATCATCGATCTCTGACTCGATGATCCAATGACTGAGAATATTTTAGATTTGAGCTATCAAGATTTTAGATCTCACTAGCATGATCTCATCATGGCTCTAAAATTATTGTCCTAATCTATGGAGTTTATCATAATCATAAAAATATGATGTAGCAAATGATAAAATATAATACCTCATAAATAAAAATAACTAATGTCATGCAAATGAGTAGGAAGATATCACAGAAAAGTTTCTTCACATCTCCATGCGATTGGCTTGTAGGGTACTATTCTTTCAGTGTGAATGGTCCTTTGACCTGCGATGGCATGATTACTCGCAGTGTGGCTGCTGGAGTTTGACTGATACATAAACATAGTCTCATTGAGAACTTGTAGTGGATGTTGATGATAGTTGATCCACTGTAAGAGTAGGATACGCATCTAGATAGAATCTATCAATCTTGATAGAGAGAAGTAATACTATAGAATTTGAGATGCTAAATCTAAGAGTCTGTGACCATAGTAGTGTGATTGATGAAATTTTTTTTTTTTGAGGATCATAAATAGACTTGAGCTAATTGAATTTATTATATGACTGATGATGAGGTTTGATGATTTATCCATGATTTGCCATTTAGTCGGGACTCATGATAGAGGGACTGAATTACATGTGAACTATACCTCGAGGTTCTATTTTGGTTCTACTGGATTCCTACTATATACTGTTAGGTGTCACTGGTGGATTGTGAGAGCTTACTAGGATTGCTTAGGATCGATAATCCTTGATGAGTTAGAGTGAAATTATTCTGATCCATTGAAAGGAGTTTCAATGATACTATGATAAAGATCATTGTATATCTCACTAGCAGATAGAATTGAATCTATAGAATCACATAATAAAGGGATTAAATTTGAAATAGGAAGTTGGACTTATGAAGTCTTAATTAGATTTGGAAAAATTCTATTGGGTTCAGAGTAACTTTGTTAGTATATGGTTGAACCTAATTTTCTCTTTATATTTGAATTATTTATTTGATAAGATTAATTTAAGTTAATTATCTATTAATAATCTTAATGAATTAGATTTATTGGGCTCCAATTGTTGGGTGCCTAGAATTTTGGATCATATGTATTAAGGATTTAAATCCTTAGTGAAATTTTTTGATTGTTTGTATTGCGTATTATTTGATTCGATCAAGTTGGGCATGCCCACTTAAAAGAGGACATGTGGGATTGGCATGGGGCATCCTTTAGGTCCCATATGGTGTGTGAAAAAGTAGATGGAAAGGCTCCAATAGTTGGTGCCTAATGGATCTCCTATAGGGGGTCAAATATCTAAGACTACAAGACTACTAATGCAAGTAGGACTTATATTAAAGGGTTATTTGATTTTGAATAGGATTCAAACCTTTTACTTATTTAAAGGACCTTCTTTAAGGCTCTTAACATCAGATTTTTAGCAACCCTTATTTCTGATAAGATCCCCCTATGCCTCCTCTTCTCCCCTTTGGATTTAATGCCCAAAGGAGTTGGGCATTCTCCATCTCCATGCCTAAGAGGAGCTTGGGTGTCCTTTTTATTTGCTAGTTTTTAGATCTTAGTTGCTTAATAATCAAGAAAAGAAAAGCAAGAGAAGAAGAGAAGAAAAAAAATCAAAAAAAGGATCAAAGAGTTAATCACGATCCAGGTTTCGTTCAGATTCACAGGGTATTATTTTTGAAAAGGAGAGATCAACATCAAAGAAGACTATTTTAGACTGATCCTGAGTGGATACCCATAAAGCTAGTATTTGCATGGCTAAGGGAGAACCTACTCTCTTTCAGCTTCAGATTTGAAGAAAAAATTATGAAACAGGTATGTGATTTGATCACATATTCAATTTCAGCACAAAATTCAGCATGTGTTCAATTTCAGCATATGAAGTAGATCTATGTGTTCTATATTTTATACATATATGATTTTGATTAAAAAATATTTTAATTTTTTATTTTAATATATTATTTAAAAAAAATTTAAAAACATACATGTATGTCTCGACACAAAATTTTAATAGTGGTATCAGAGCTACAGATTTCATATGCATGAAATTAACATACATATTTTTGAAAAAAATTTTTAAAATATAATTTTTCTTAATACATGAGATGTATAGATGATTACTTTGAATTTTTTTTTTTTTTAGTTTTAATTTTTTATTATATATTCGATATGTGAAGGCATGCGTAGATCTAAAATTTGTTCTAGATAGGATTCTAGTTCATATATATGTAATATATAGATGCATGCATAAATCTAAAAATTATTTTGATCAGGATATATGATTCATATATAAGATGTATGATTACATATTTAGATCTAAAAATTAGTTTCAATATGATTCATGATTTATAATGAGATATATGATATTATGTTATGATCTGAATTTTTGTTTAGATCTGAATTTACATACATATATGAGATATATATTGTATATTAAATCTAAAAATTTATTTTATAATTTAAAACTTATCTATCATGTAATAAATTTAGATCTAAAATTTAGTTTTAGAATCTAAAATTTATGTTTGTGCATGAGAATTTTGATAATGGATAAATCAAAAATTAGGTCATATAATTAGATTGCATCTAGAATTTTTGATTTGAACATAATGGATCTAATTTGATTAAGTAATTGATCAAATGAGTCAAGTGTTATTAGGATTAGATCAATTAAGTTTAAGATCATGCAATTGTTACTGATCAATTGATTAAATCCATATGTAAAATTGATTAACCTAAGGACCTAATTCGGCTCGATGGCTTAAGCCTAATTTACTTAAGCTAACCTATTTGGGCCAATTGACCTATTGATATTTTAGGTAAGTAATTAAGAGGTGGTTATTTAATTATTTTATTCCTTATCTGGTCATTTATTGGTATCTAAGGGAAAGCAACAGGGGATCCACATCGATCTTCACTTACCTGGTAAATTTGGAAGATTTAGTCTTAAATAAGGTTGCTTGATGGTTTGGTTTAGTCCATACTTATTAGATCGATCATATGATGACTGATTAGATGAGATCTAAACCTAAACTTCTCTATAAATATGAAGTCCATAGGTCTTCCATCATTGTAGATGTACGGGCATGGTACTGATGTTGATTGTTCTTGGTTAGTTATAGTGGTTCAGTTGTACTGAAAAATATGCAACTACTCTATTAGCAAACAGTTACTCCAGAGTAAGGATGGGGTTAGGCCCAATAACTATTAGGTGAGAGTCTCAATGATGGCTTTGCAACTACTTGTGAATGTGGATCGGATTAACTAAGGAGTGTGGTCAATAATTGTTAGGTGAGCCCACATAACTTAGAGACCAAATCACTGTAATATTACTTAGAGAAATATCTGGTAAAGAGTTATCCATGCATCGATTGCATGTTATCAATAGCTGTTAGATGAGGTGCATGGCATCAGTGGGATCGCAGCATTCATTAGAAACTCAATTGTCATGTTAGAGTTTTCGCTTTCCATCTAGGAAGTAGAGGGGATCCGATAAAATAGTGAGAGTCATTATTTGCTTTTTAAAGTTTCTAGAGTAAATATAAATTTAAAGTACATAAGTTTAACTTGAATCTCTACTTTTGCAGTTAAAATCATGCAGCTTTAAATACTCTACACATCTTTGAGTTTCAATCGTTTGACTAGAACCAATTATAATGATTGGCTTAAAACCTTAGGATTGTCCTGACTTCTAAAAAATTAGGTCATATACTCGACCAAAAACTCTTAGTATTATCAAACCGTC
>NC_025996.2:88684608-88710363 GCF_000442705.2 Elaeis guineensis
TAAAGACAAAAAGAAAAGAAAAATTACAAAAAAATATATATATATATATAAGGTCGGAGGTCTCAGACCTCTGCAGTAGGAGTTGGGGAGCTCGGTGTCCCTGGAAGGGGGGCTGCGGCAGCAGTAGCGGCAGGAGAGGGACCGACCTCATCTTCAGACTCCTCGCCCAAGAAGCTGAGGTCGAGCTCGGGAATTTCTGGCCACCTTCTCCTGACAGAGCTCGAACCCTTGATGAATGCTTCTTGGCTGAATCGGACGTTTAGGTCTCTCATCTCTCCAGAGGCCTTGAACTCCTCTACCGCAAGACCCCTGGCCTCCAAGACCAGGACCAGAATCTGCTCCACCAAATTGGCGACCTCGGCCTCCGCCTTTCTCACTGTCTCCTCCGAGGTCTGCTTCTCTTCCTCCCGGGCCTGCTTTTCTTTCTCTAGGGCCTCCTGGAGGGCAACAACTCAACGGCCTTTTCTTGAGGCGAGCGACTTCAGCCCAGCGATGCTCCTCCGCCTGGATGGCATCTCTCCTCACCCGGTTCGTCGCCTCGATGTTGGCAAGGAGCTGGTGCCCAATCTGCAAGGGTGGTTAGGGGATCAGAACAAGGGTCGGAAAGCTAATTAAACGAAGACTTGTTTACCTCGAGAAAGGACCCTAGGGAGTCCCAAACCGCTGCTCAGGATCGACGCGATCGATCCTCTCACGACTTAGGCAGAATGCAGCCGTCGATCAACCGCTTGATCAAATCCCTGTGATTGAAGGGATTCTCCAGCTCCTCTTCAAAACCAAAGGGCTCCTCAACGATGGCTCGACGGCTACTCCCCCTGCGGGCCACGACTTCCTCCTCATCCCCCTCTCGACTCCGGGCGCCTCTGGTGGAACGGACCCCCGAAATGGGAGCCCCAGTCGGCAGACTCCTTGAAGAGGCTCGGGGGGCCGTTGGTTCGGCGCCCGAAGGAACGTCGATCGAAAGAAGCCGCCTGGACAGGCACGGTCGAGCTCATCTCCTCCACCCTGGCCTTCTTCGCTAATCCGGAGGCCGCGACACCTTTTCTTTTATGGGCCTTGAGGTCCCTGGCGAGCATCCGTACTGCTTCGGCATCCATTCTTAAAAAAAAAAAAAAAAGATAATCAAAAATCAGTAGTGGGGTGAAAAAGGAAGAAGTGACATGCAAAAAAAAAAAAAAAGAGAGAGAGAGAAAAAAAAGAGAGAGAGAAGGAAAGAAGGGGGAAGAGAAAGCAAGAAAAAGAAGAAGGACGAAAGAAAAGAAGAGAAAAAAAAAGATGGAGTACTCGCAGGATCCTGGGGCCTCAAGCCGACGTTGAACAAAAAATTACTCTCTCAGAAGGTTTGGGAGGGAAGGAGCAGAATAGTCAAGAAGCTTCCGGGCGGCCTGAAGATCGTCCTCCCCCAGACTGGGAGCCCGACGGATAGAGTCTCTCAGAGAGCCCCAAGGGGGCAGGCCCAGCCTCAAAGTTGGACAGTGGATGAAGAGGTATTTTCCCTTCCAGTTGTAAATTGAAGAGGGAGCCCCTTTCAGTAACCCCTTCTTGCCAAACTGAGGGGAGAAATACCATCAGTCCTTCACCGAAGGGTGACGTTTGAAGGTATAGAAGTGCCTAAATAGAGAGAGGGATGGCTGAACCTCGACTACGTGGCAAAGGGAGAGGAACCCTATCAAAAACCTAAAAGAATTCAGAGCAACTGAAGCTAAAGAGATATCTAGGAAGCGGAAAAGGGCGACGACAAAGGATGGGAGCGGAAGCTGGAGTCCGACATGAAATGCCTCCTGATACGGCAAAAATGACCGGGTGAGGGAGTGCTAGCCCGGTCGGAGGGGCCAGGAAGCTCTAGGTCATACTCCGGAGGAACTCCATACTGAACCCTTATCAGTAGGAGTTCATCCAGAGTCAGGGAATAGGGAATAGCACCCGATGCAAAAATCGGATGAAGCCCGATCCCAGGAGTGGGTTCGTCTACAGGATGGGGCTCCTGGGGGGCTGAGGCGGAAGAACTCCCGAAATCGCTAGAGGCAGAGGTGCCGGAAGACATTTCGAACGACTTCAAATAAAGATCCTAAAGATTCCGAAGAAAATAGACGGGACAAGGGGCGAGAGGTTGCGGGAGACCAACTTAGAGGAATGCAACAGAAGAAAATGGAGGAGAAAAGGCCCCTAAGTGGCAGGAAGAAAAGCGAAGGTTCTGGGACTAACCTAGATCACCCTGAAGGATGCAGAGGGGCGAGGACAGGGATGACTCGAAGGATGCCTAGGGCAAAGGAGACGCCAAGGAGGGTCAGGACTCTCAGAGAAAAGGCGGATGCCGATAGGATTTTTTAGGCAGAAAGGCAGGTTTAAATAGATCCTGGGATCCGGTGCCATAATGATCGCGAATCCCCCAGGTCGACCCGCGCTCGACACGTGTCCCACTCGCCATGGCGGGCGGCTAAAAGCGGCTGACAGCTGACGGGGCCATTATTGCACCGTACCTGAGCCAACATACCAGCAGGAATTTCGAAAGGTCCCTTCGAATCATCCCAATTCGAAAAGACTCCAGCACGCGCGCATTTAATGACAAAATATCTGGGGGCGACCGTGCACAGGATTCAAGGGGATAACTTCGGCTGTGAAAATTTCTCTATACTTCTTTCATTCAAAATTCGAACTCGGAAGTAGGGGGACTGGTGTTGGGTATAAAATACCCCCCCAACCGAAGTTCGTGATGGGAGTAACCCTCCGGGGATCCAACTGACTTTCGACCTCCGGCAACATCTCTTCAAACCTCCCGGGCGGCCGAGCCTCCGCCACACTCCCAAGTTTTGTCGACGAGCAGGACCCCGCCAGCGTCGATCGGATCCTTCGTGACGTCCAGACTCCTACGGGAGCCAGATCTCATCTCCGACTCCAGCTGCAGGCAGGCTTCGTCCGGACTCCTACGGGAGCCGGACTTCATCCCCAACCTCAACTGCTGGAAGGCTTCACCCAGACTACTACGGGAGCCAAGCTCCGCTCGCGACCTCACTTACAGGTAAACTCCATCCGGACTTCTACGGGAGCCGGACTTCATCCCTGACCTTGATTGCAGGTGGACTTCGATCGAACTCCTACGGGAGGCAGATCTCGTCTCCGACTCCAGCTGCAGGCAGGCTTCGTCTGGACTCCTACGGGAGCCGGACATCATCCCCAACCTCAACTGCAGGAAGGCTTCACCCAGACTCCTACGGGAGATGGACTTCACCCTTGACTGTGATTACAGGTAGGCTTCGCCCGAGCTCCTACGGGAGTCGGATCTCGTCCCCAACTCCGAATGCAGAAAGGCTTCGCCCGGACTCCTACGGGAGCCGAACTCCGCCCATGACTCGAGCTGTAGGTAAACATCGTCCGGACTCCTACGGGAGCCAGACCTCGTCTCTGACTCTAATTGCAAGTAAGCTTCATCCGGATTCCTACGGGAGCCGGACTTCACCCCTGACTGTGATTACAGGTAGGCTTCGCCCGAGCTCCTACGGGAGCTGGATCTCGTCCCCAACTCTGAATGCAGAAAGGCTCCGTCCGAACTCCTACGGGAGCCAGACTCCGCCCATGACTCGAGCTGCAGATAAACTTCGTCCGGACTCCTACGGGAGCCAAAACTCATCCCTGACTCTAATTGCAAGTAAGCTTCGTCCGGACTCCTACGGGAGTCGGACTTCACCCCTGACTGTGATTACAGGTAGGCTTCGCCCGAGCTCCTACGGGAGCCGGATCTCGTCCCCAACTCCGAATGCAGAAAGGCTTCGCCCGGACTCCTACGGGAGCCGGACTCCGCCCACGACTCGAGCTGTAGGTAAACTTCGTCCGGACTCCTACGGGAGCTAGACCTCATCCCTGACTCTAATTGCAAGTAAGCTTCATCCAGACTCCTACGGGAGCCGGACTTCACCCCTGACTGTGATTACAGGTAGGCTTCGCCTGAGCTCCTACGGGAGCCGGATCTCGTCCCCAACTCTGAATGCAGAAAGGCTCCATCTGGACTCCTGCGGGAGTCGGACTCCGCCCATGACTCGAGCTGCAGGTAAACTTCGTCCAGACTCCTACAGGAGCTGGACCTCGTCCCTGACTCTAATTGCAAGTAAGCTTCGTCCGGACTCCTACGAGAGCCGGACTTCACCCCTGACTGTGATTACAGGTAGGCTTCGCCCGAGCTCCTACGAGAGCCGGATCTCGTCCCCAACTCCGAATGCAGAAAGGCTCCGTCCGGACTCCTACGGGAGCCAGACTCCGCCCATGACTTGAGCTGCAGGTAAACTTCATCCGGACTCCTACGGGAGCCGGACCTCGTCCCTGACTCTAATTGCAGGTAAGCTTCATCCGGACTCCTACGGGAGCCGGACTTCACCCCTGACTGTGATTACAGGTAGGCTTCGCCCGAGCTCCTACGGGAGTCGGATCTCGTCCCCAACTCCGAATGCAGAAAGGCTTCGTCCGGACTCCTACGGGAGCCAGACTCTGCCCACGACTCGAGCTGTAGGTAAACTTCATCCGGACTCCTACGGGAGCCGGACCTCATCCCTGACTCTAATTGCAAGTAAGCTTCGTCCAGACTCCTACGGGAGCCGGACCTCACCCTTGACTGTGATTACAGGTAGGCTTCGCCCGAGCTCCTACGGGAGCTGGATCTCGTCCCCAACTTCGAATGCAGAAAGGCTCCGTCCGGACTCCTACGGGAGCCGGACTCCGCCCACGACTCGAGCTGCAGGTAAACTTCATCCGGACTCCTACGGGAGCCGGACCTCATCCCTGACTCTAATTGCAAGTAAGCTTCGTCCGGACTCCTACGGGAGCCGGACTTCACCCCTGACTGTGATTACAGGTAGGCTTCACCCGAGCTCTTACGGGAGCAAGATCTCGTCCCCAACTTCGAATGCAGAAAGGCTTCGCCCGGACTGCTACGGGAGTCGGACTCCGCCCACGACTCGAGCTGCAGGTAAACTTCGTCCGGACTCCTACGAGAGCCAGACCTCATCCCTGACTCTAATTGCAAGTAAGCTTCATCTGGACTCCTACGGGAGCCGGACTTCACCCCTGACTGTGATTACAGGAAGGCTTCGCCCGAGCTCCTACGGGAGCCGGATCTCGTCCCCAACTCTGAATGCAGAAAGGCTCCATCTGGACTCCTACAGGAGTCGGACTCCGCCCACGACTCGAGCTGCAGGTAAAGTTCATCCAGACTCCTACGAGAGTCGGACCTCGTCCCTGACTCTAATTGCAAGTAAGCTTCGTCCGGACTCGTACGGGAGTCGGACTTCACCCTTGACTGTGATTACAGGTAGGCTCCGCCCGAGCTCCTACGGGAGTCGGATCTCGTCCCCAACTCCGAATGCAGAAAGGCTCCGTCCGGACTCCTACGGGAGCCGGACTTCACCCATGACTCGAGCTGCAGGTAAACTTCGTCCGGACTCCTACGGGAGCCGGACCTCGTCCCTGACTCTAATTGCAAGTAAGCTTCATCCGGACTCCTACGGGAGCCGGACTTCACCCCTGACTGTGATTACAGGTAGGCTTCGCCCGAGCTCCTACGGGAGCCGAATCTCATCCTCAACTCCGAATGCAGAAAGGCTTCGCCCGGACTCCTACGGGAGCCGGACTCCGCCCACGACTCGAGCTGCAGGTAAACTTCGTCCGGACTCCTACGGGAGCCGGACCTCGTCCCTGACTCTAATTGCAAGTAAGCTTCGTCCGGACTCCTACGGGAGCCGGACTTCACCCCTGACTATGATTACAGGTAGGCTTCGCCCGAACTCCTACGGGAGCCGGATCTCGTCCCCAACTTCGAATGCAGAAAGGCTCCGTCCGGACTCCTACGGGAGCCGAACTCCTCCCATGACTCGAGCTGCAGGTAAACTTCGTCCGGACTCCTACGGGAGCCGGACCTCGTCCCTGACTCTAATTGCAAGTAAGCTTCGTCCGGACTCCTACGGGAGCCATACTTCACCCCTGACTGTGATTACAGGTAGGCTTCGCCCGAGCTCCTACGGGAGTCGGATCTCGTCCCCAACTCCGAATGCAAAAAGGCTTCGCCCGGACTCCTACAGGAGCTGGACTCCGCCCACAACTCGAGCTGCAGGTAAACTTCGTCCGGACTCCTACGGGAGCCGGACCTCATCCCTGACTCTAATTGCAAATAAGCTTCGTCCGGACTCCTACGGGAGCCAGACTTCATCCCTGACTGTGATTACAGGTAGGCTTCGCCTGAGCTCCTACGGGAGTCAGATCTCGTCCCCAACTCCGAATGTAGAAAGGCTCCGTCCGGACTCCTACGGGAGCCAGACTCCGCCCATGACTCGAGCTACAGGTAAACTTCATCCGGACTCCTACGGGAGCCGGACCTCATCCCTGACTCTAATTGCAAGTAAGCTTCGTCCGGACTCCTACGGGAGCCGGACTTCACCCCTGATTGTGATTACAGGTAGGCTTCGCCCGAGCTCCTATGGGAGCCGGATCTCGTCCCCAACTCCGAATGCAGAAAGGCTTCGCCCAGACTCCTACGGGAGCCAGACTCTGCCCACGACTCGAGCTGTAGGTAAACTTCATCCGGACTCCTAAGGGAGTCGGACCTCGTCCCTGACTCTAATTGCAAGTAAGCTTCGTCCGGACTCTTACGGGAGTCGGACTTTACCCCTGACTGTGATTACAGGTAGACTTCGCCCGAGCTCCTACGGAATCCGTCCAGACTCCTACGGGAGCCGGACTCTGCCCATGACTCGAGCTGCAGGTGGACTTCGCCTGGGCTCCTACGAGAGCCGGATTTCATCCCCGACTTCAATGGAAAGAAGACTCCATCCGGGCTCCTACGAGAGCCATGCTCCAAGCTCCTCTCAGACGGGTAGCCAGTCATATCTCCCCATCAAACACCCCAGCTGAACTCCGACCGATAGGCCTGGACCCCCTGGCAGGCCGCAGCAACGTCCATGACTCTGCTCCACCTCCTGCGACGGATTCCACGCGGCCCCATCACTCCCTGACAGGCCGTAATAATGACCATGATCCTGCTCCACTTCCTGCGATGGATACCACGCGATTCTTCCATTCTCTGACAAGTCACGACAACGGACGTCGCTCCGCTCCCCGTGGCAGACTCCACGTAGCACATCCTGATGATAGCCACGGGTCCGCTCCACTACTCTCCGCAACAAATTTTCTCCGACTCTGGACGACCCACGACCAGACGGTTACAGATGTCGGTATCAGCTTGCTGCCCCCTCCGCCTATAAAAAGGGGACCCCAGATACGTTATTCTATAGGCTCTCATTTTTACCTAGAAATTCTGCTAAAATTTCCATTCGAGCACTCCATTCTTGTTGAGGCAGAGAACTGACTTGAGCGTCGAAGGGTCTTACCGGAGCAACCCCACCTCCGATTTAGACTTCTTTTGTAGGTCCCGATGGCGATCGCGACTCCAGCTTCTCCGGTGCAGGCAGATTTTTGCACCAATACATTCAATAATTGAAAATAAAGTTTAACAATTAAACTAGAGTATCGAAACTCAAAAGCCCTAGGAACACCTTGATGATTACAATCAAATATCATAAGCATGCATAACAAGAGAAGATCAGAAGTTATATACTATCATGAAGACTATGAACTGGTAATCTTGAGACCTCCACAAGACTCCAAAGTAAAAACCCTCTAATGGTGATCCATACGGGATTGATCAGGGCCCTTTCCAATTCGATATGGTGCTGCAGCCTTCTTCCTAAGCACGCTGTCGATCGTCCTTCGCTAGAATGGATTGTACCATTGTTTGTATGTCTTTGAGACCTCCACTATGATCTCTCTAAAAATCTTTCCTCAAAATATCTCACCACATATAAATCAGATTTTATGTTCAACACATGAACAATCTGATTTTTGGACAAGCATCTCATGCTTTCCATTTTCTCTCTTCCCTTCCTTTCTATTTTTTTTTCTTTTTCCTTTTCTTTTTCACTTCAATTTTTTTTTTGACTTATCCTCATCTAATCCCATGCTTAAACCACTCTTGAATTAGATTTTATGCCATATGGGATGCCCCTTATATAAGGTATGAAGGGGCACCACATATTATTCCAAGGGGCGCCAACTCTTGGCATCCCTTAATTCTTACACGCATAGAATAAATTTTTTGCATGGAATCCAAATCATTAAAGCATGGAATAAGAAGTGTTTTATCTGTAGGACTCTTCCTCTATATAGAAAAATCTAAGCACCATCTTATGGTGCGTAGAATTAAGAGAGCACGTGAGAAAATTAAGAGTCTAAAACCATAAAGACTCTTACATATTTCAATGCATATATGAAAGGGGTGTCTCATGTAATTTGTGGCATGGAGTTCCTTATCAGAGAGGGACTCTTCCTCCTCTTTCATGCTAACATATTCCAATGGTCATCAGATGGCGTGTGGGATAAGGAGAATGTTTGAAATTAAAGGAAGGAACTAAGAGTCCAACATGAAATGGACTCTTCCAAATCATCGCACAAAACATGAGGCATCCCAATTTATTTTGGTGGGGAGTTCCTTCCCAAAGAAGGACTATCCAAAAGATTTATAATTTGATGAAAATATCAAAATTATCCTTCCATGTTAAGTTACCGTGCAATTCGATCCTTCGATCACACAATATCCCAAAAAGGCCATGGACATGAAAATATGTCCGGTCCAAATATCTATCCATATGTATCTCGATCTGATGATGATGACTCGATGGATGAACCAGTAAAAATTTTTTCTACTGTTCATCCCTGCTCTGGTCAGAGACTCTCAGAGTCATCATCCTATGAGATCACATAGGATATTCTCTCCTCCTACAAAGAGTGATTAATTTCTTATTGATCACTCATAATCTTCATGCACACTTCACCATACTTAGAATATTCCACACGTATCTCAAAGTGGTGTGCTAGAAAATAAACCAAAGGATCTATGTGCACAAGGAACCATGGTGATCTTAGATCAAAGGATCACATGCACCACTCCACTGGAAAACCATCTGTTGACATGCTGTAAAGTTTCATCAGATATTCTTCATGCGGGTCAGTTCAGTGAACTCATTCTCTAATGAGCACCTACATCTTTCTATTAGTATCACTACACAAGTGATTGTGAGATCAATCAAACTCTCCTTCGAGCATACATACGATGTACCGATCTTATCAGTATCATCGATCTCTGACTCGATGATCCAATGACTGAGAATATTTTAGATTTGAGCTATCAAGATTTTAGATCTCACTAGCATGATCTCATCATGGCTCTAAAATTATTGTCCTAATCTATGGAGTTTATCATAATCATAAAAATATGATGTAGCAAATGATAAAATATAATACCTCATAAATAAAAATAACTAATGTCATGCAAATGAGTAGGAAGATATCACAGAAAAGTTTCTTCACATCTCCATGCGATTGGCTTGTAGGGTACTATTCTTTCAGTGTGAATGGTCCTTTGACCTGCGATGGCATGATTACTCGCAGTGTGGCTGCTGGAGTTTGACTGATACATAAACATAGTCTCATTGAGAACTTGTAGTGGATGTTGATGATAGTTGATCCACTGTAAGAGTAGGATACGCATCTAGATAGAATCTATCAATCTTGATAGAGAGAAGTAATACTATAGAATTTGAGATGCTAAATCTAAGAGTCTGTGACCATAGTAGTGTGATTGATGAAATTTTTTTTTTTTGAGGATCATAAATAGACTTGAGCTAATTGAATTTATTATATGACTGATGATGAGGTTTGATGATTTATCCATGATTTGCCATTTAGTCGGGACTCATGATAGAGGGACTGAATTACATGTGAACTATACCTCGAGGTTCTATTTTGGTTCTACTGGATTCCTACTATATACTGTTAGGTGTCACTGGTGGATTGTGAGAGCTTACTAGGATTGCTTAGGATCGATAATCCTTGATGAGTTAGAGTGAAATTATTCTGATCCATTGAAAGGAGTTTCAATGATACTATGATAAAGATCATTGTATATCTCACTAGCAGATAGAATTGAATCTATAGAATCACATAATAAAGGGATTAAATTTGAAATAGGAAGTTGGACTTATGAAGTCTTAATTAGATTTGGAAAAATTCTATTGGGTTCAGAGTAACTTTGTTAGTATATGGTTGAACCTAATTTTCTCTTTATATTTGAATTATTTATTTGATAAGATTAATTTAAGTTAATTATCTATTAATAATCTTAATGAATTAGATTTATTGGGCTCCAATTGTTGGGTGCCTAGAATTTTGGATCATATGTATTAAGGATTTAAATCCTTAGTGAAATTTTTGATTGTTTGTATTGCGTATTATTTGATTCGATCAAGTTGGGCATGCCCACTTAAAAGAGGACATGTGGGATTGGCATGGGGCATCCTTTAGGTCCCATATGGTGTGTGAAAAAGTAGATGGAAAGGCTCCAATAGTTGGTGCCTAATGGATCTCCTATAGGGGGTCAAATATCTAAGACTACAAAGACTACTAATGCAAGTAGGACTTATATTAAAGGGTTATTTGATTTTGAATAGGATTCAAACCTTTTACTTATTTAAAGGACCTTCTTTAAGGCTCTTAACATCAGATTTTTAGCAACCCTTATTTCTGATAAGATCCCCCTATGCCTCCTCTTCTCCCCTTTGGATTTAATGCCCAAAGGAGTTGGGCATTCTCCATCTCCATGCCTAAGAGGAGCTTGGGTGTCCCTTTTTATTTGCTAGTTTTTAGATCTTAGTTGCTTAATAATCAAGAAAAGAAAAGCAAGAGAAGAAGAGAAGAAAAAAAATCAAAAAAAGGATCAAAGAGTTGATCACGATCCAGGCTTCGTTCAGATTCACAGGGTAATTATTTTTGAAAAGGAGAGATCAACATCAAAGAAGACTATTTTAGACTGATCCTGAGTGGATACCCATAAAAGCTAGATATTTGCATGGCTAAGGGAGAACCTACTCTCTTTCAGCTTCAGATTTGAAGAAAAAAATTATGAAACTAGTATGTGATTTGATCACATATTCAATTTCAGCACAAAATTCAGCATGTGTTCAATTTCAGCATATGAAGTAGATCTATATGTTCTATATTTTATACATATATGATTTTGATTAAAAAATATTTTAATTTTTTATTCTAATATATTATTTAAAAAAAATTTAAAACATACATGTATGTCTCGACATGAAATTTTAATAGTGGTATCAGAGCTACAGATTTCATATGCATGAAATTAACATACATATTTTTGAAAAAAATTTTAAAATCTAATTTTTCTTAATACATGAGATGTATAGATGATTGCTTTGAATTTTTTTTTTTTTTAGTTTTAATTTTTTATTCATATATTCGATATGTGAAGGCATGCGTAGATTTAAAATTTGTTCTAGATAGGATTCTAGTTCATGTATATGTAATATATAGATGCATGCATAAATCTAAAAATTATTTTGATCGGATATATGATTTATATATAAGATGTATGATTATATATTTAGATCTAAAAATTAGTTTCAATATGATTCATGATTTGTACATGAGATATATGATATTATGTTATGATCTGAATTTTTGTTTAGATCTAAATTTACATACATATATGAGATATATACTTGTATGTTAAATCTAAAAATTAGTTTTATAATTTAAAACTTATCTATCATATAATAAATTTAGATCTAAAATTTAGTTTTAGAATCTAAAATTTATGTTTGTGCATGAGAATTTTGGTAATGGATAAATCAAAAATTAGGTCATATAATTAGATTGCATCTAGAATTTTTGATTTGAACATAATGGATCTAATTTGATTAAGTAATTAACCAAATTGAGTCAAGTATTGATTAGGATTAGATCAATTAAGTTTAAGATCATGCAATTGTTATTGATCAAATTGATTAAATCTCATATGTAAAATCGATTAACCTAAGGACCTAATTCGGCTCGATGGATTAAGCCTAATTTACTTCAGCTAACCTATTTGGGCTAATTGACCTATTGATGTTTTAGGTAAGTAATTAAGAGGTGGTTATTTAATTAGTTTTATTCGCTTATCTGATCAATTTATTGGTATCTAAGGAAAGCAACAGGGGGACCCACATCGATCTTCACTTACCTGGTAAATTTGAAAGATTTAGTCTTAAATAAGGTTGCTTGATGGTTTGGTTTAGTCCATACTTATTAGATCGATCATATGATGACTGATTAGATGAGATCTAAACCTAAACCTCTCTATAAATATGAAGTCCATAGGTCTTCCATCATTGTAGATGTACGGGCATGGTACTGATGTTGATTGTTCTTGGTTAGTTATAGTGGTTCAGTTGTACTGAAAATATGCAACTACTCTATTAGCAAACAGTTACTCCAGAGTAAGGATGGGGTTAGGCCCAATAACTATTAGGTGAGAGTCTCAATGATGGCTTTGCAACTACTTGTGAATGGTGGATCGGATTTAACTAAGGAGTGTGGTCAATAATTGTTAGGTGAGCCCACATAACTTAGAGACCAAATCACTGTAATATACTTAGAGAAATATCTGGTAAAGAGTTATCCATGCATCGATGTGCATGTTATCAATAGCTGTTAGATGAGGTGCATGGCATCAGTGGGATCGCAGCATTCATTAGAAACTCAATTGTCATGTTAGAGTTTTCGCTTTCCATCTAGGAAGTAGAGGGATCCGATAAAATAGTGAGAGTCATTATTTGCTTTTTAAAGTTTCTAGAGTAAATATAAATTTAAAGTACATAAGTTTAACTTGAATCTCTACTTTTGCAGTTAAATCATGTCAGCTTTAAATACTCTAGCCCACATCTTTGAGTTCAATCGTTTGACTAGAACCAATTATAATGATTGGCTTAGAAACCTTAGGATTGTCCTGACTTCTAAAAAATTAGGTCATATACTCGACCAAAAACTCTTAGTATTATCAAACCGTCCTACTGCTGAGCAAAGAATAGCATATGAAAAATGGACAGATGAAGATAGTTGGGTTGAGTGCTATATACTGGCTTCTATGTCAAATGAGTTACAAAACCAGCATGAGCATATGCCCACTATCAGAGCTATAATCACTCACCTACAAGAGTTGTATAGTGAGCAGAGCTGTACAACGTACTTTGAAGTGTCCAAGAGACTCTTCAATCTAAAGATGCACGAAGGACAGTCAGTCCATGAGCACTGTATGACAGTGATCAATGATATTAAGGAGCTTGGAAAGCTTGAGTTTGATATGCAAAAGGAATTATCGATAGATTTGATCCTTCAATCCCTTACGAGTTCATATAGTCAATTTATTATAAATTTTTATGTGAACAAACTTGATTGCATTATGCCCAAACTAATCAATATATTGGTCACTACTAAGGGAACCTTGAAGAGTTCAAGGGGCACTGCTCTTGCTGTGGAGTGGACTTCTTCATCCATAAGAAAGTCTAGTTGGAAGAAGAAGAGTAAATCTATGAAGAAGCAGAAGAAATAGAGCAAGCCAAAGAAGAACGTTCCGAAGAGGGTAGAAGCAAAGAGAAAATATTTTCACTATAATGCTGAAGGTCATTGGAGGAGGAACTGTCCACTCTATCTGGAGAGCCTGAAGATCAAAAAGGATGACAAACCTTTAGAAGGTATACTCATAATTGAATCTAACCTTATGATTTCTTCTACTTCTAGTTGGATATTGGACTCTGGTTCAAGTACTCATATATGTACTTTAATGCAGGGTCTAATAGAAAGTAGGAGGTTGAGGAAAGATGATATGATCCTTCAAGTCGATAATGGAGCAAAAGTTGCTGTAAAAACTGTTGGCACTTATCCTCTTCAATTACTGTCAGAATTTAGATTAGATTTAAAAGACTGTTATTTTATTCCTGTAGCTAGTCAAAATTTAATTTTTGTGTCTGTGCTAGCATAGGATGGTTTTGATTTTAATTTTAATAAAAATTTTTATTTTATTTATTTATGAAATAAATTAGTTGCATGTGATCTTTTAATTAATAATTTTTATCACTTGTATGTTGATGAAAATGTGAATTTAAATGAGCAAGTAGTGAGTGCTATAGGTCAAAAGAGATCCAGAGATAAAATTAACCAAAAGTACTTGTTGCATCATAGACTAGGCCATATTAGAGAGGATAGGATAAACAAATTGAAAAAGGATGGGATCCTTGGCTCTTTTGATTCAGAGTCATACCTAGCTTGTGAATCTTACCTTCGAGAAAAAATGATCAAGTTACCCTTTACAGGACATGGGGAAAGGACTATTGAGTTACTTGCTCTGGTACATACTGATATGTGAATCATTTGATATGCAGGTCAGGAGTGGTTATAGCTACTTCATCACCTTTACTGATGATTTATCATGGTATGGATATGTGTATTTGATGAAATACAAGTCTGAAGCCTTTGAAAAGTTTAAAAAATTTAAAAATGAAGTAAAAAAATAAACAAACAAACTCATTAAGGTTCTTCGATCTGATTGAGGGGGTGAATACCTTAGTTGAAAATTTTTAGAATATCTTAAGGATAACGGCATAGTCTTTCAATAGACTCCTCCTAGAATACCTCAGCTTAATAGGATATCTGAAAGGAGGAATAGAATCCTATTAGATATGATAGGATCTCTGATGAGCTTCACTGATTTATCCTTATATCTTTGGAGACATGCCTTATTAATCGTAATTTATTTATTAAATAGAGTTCCATGAAAATCCATTCCTACCACATCATATGAGATATGGCATGGTAAGAAGTCGAGTCTAGATTATTTTAAGACTTGGGGATATCTGACCTATATCAAACGACAGATGGCTGATAAATTAGAGGATAGATCTGTAATAGCTCATTTTATTGGGTATCCAAAAAAATCAATGAGATACTACTACTTTTCACTAGATCATAATGTAATTGTGAGTCAGAACACCATATTTTTAAAAAATAGTTTATTCAGAATGATAGTAGTGGGAGGTTAGTTGAGCTTAAAGAGAAGGTCTCTGAAGAGAGAAGAGCTATGGATCCTCACAAACTCATTATTCATGAGTCAGTAGTTGATGTTCCTCCACCACCTCATGATCTAGCAAGATTTTCTAACATTCTGAAAGGTACATGGGTATGCTTACAGAGAAAGTAGAGAAAATATTCTTTGTGGGAGATAAAGGTCATAGTGATGATCCTAATATCTTTGATGAGGCAATATCTGACATCAATTTCGAGAAATGATTAGATGCAATGAATTAAAAATTGACTCAATACACTCAAACTAAGTATAGACCTTAGTGGATCCATCCGAGAGTATAGTACCCATTGGATGTAAATGGATCTACAAAAGAAAAATAGATGCCGATGGTAAGGTAGAGACCTATAAAGCTAGTCTTGTGGCAAAAGATTATAGTCAGCACGAAGGCATTGACTATCAGAAAATTTTTTCATCTGTAGCCATGTTGAAATTCATCCACACTCTGCTTGCTTTGTAGCTTATTATGATTATAAAATCTGGTAGATGGATGTGAAACTTATTTTTTTTGAATGGATATCTTGAGAAAAATATCTATATGACGCAGCTTTTATGTTTCACATTTGGTGATGGTGATTATCGAGTCTACAAGCTGTAAAGATCCATAATCAGATTAAAGTAAGCTTCTCGGAGTTGGAATCTTCATTTTGATGATGCGATCAAATTATTTATTTTATCAAGAATGAAGAGGAATCTTATGTATACAAGAGGATCAATGGGAGTGTAATTGCATTTCTCCTATTGTACGTAGATGATATTCTCTTTATTGAGAATGATATTCCCATGCTGACCCATATCAAAAGATGGTTGTTCAAGAATTCTCTATAAAAGACCTAGAGAAAGTATCATATATTCTTGGAATAAAGGTCTATAGGGATAGATCTAAAAGGATGCTAGTCCTATCACAAAAGCTATACATAGAGAAAGTACTGAAGATGTTCAATATGAAAAATTCTAAAAGAGGACTCTTACCTCTTAGGCATGGTATTCATCTTTTCAAGACGATGTGTCTGACCACATCTGAGGAAGTTTAGCGCATGAGTAGGATCTTATGCCTTGATCATAAGAAGTCTCATGTATGCTATGCTGGATACTTGACCTGATATTATCTTTACTGTGAGTGTCATGAATAGGTATCAGTCGAATCCAGACAAGGAACACTGGATAGCTATGAAGAATATCCTTAAATACTTCAGAAGAACTAAAAATTTATTCTTAATTTTTAGAGGAGATTTTGAGTTGCAAGTCGAGGGTATACTGGTTTAGACTTTATGTCTGATGATAGACGGTCTATATCAGGATATGCATTCGCATGCAATGATGGTGCAGTCAGCTGGAAGAGTTTCAAGCAACCCATCATAGCGGATTTGATCATAGAAGTTGAATATGTCACTGCTTTGGATATTACAAAGGAAGGCTTCTGGTTCAAGAAGTTTGTCATGGAGCTTGAAGTAATGACATCAGATGCCATACCACTTTATTATGACAACAATGGAGCCATAGCACTTGCTAAGAAGCTGAGGTCTCATCAAAATCAAATCACATCGAGCGGTGATTTCATATCATACGCGACTACCTCGAAAAAAATATATCAAGGTGCGAAGAGTAGACTCTACGGATAATATGGCAGACCCACTGATAAAGTAATTGAGTTAGCCAAAGATGGAAGTCTATCTTGAGAAGATGAGACTTAGATTAGTAGCCAATTGACTTTAATCCAAGTGGAGATTATTAGATGTATGTCCTAAAAGTCAATATAACTGACACATTGTAATAAGTCTAAAGCATAATTTTATACTTAATACATTGATTTGATCAATAAAAAGATAAGTTTTATTTTATTCAAGAGTAATATGTTCTTGAATCATCTATAGAATTAATACTTCGATACACATTCTCAAAGTGTTGAGAATTATATATATATATATATATAATTTTTAAATACTCTCGATCATAGTATTATCATGAGATGGTAATCGATTTGAATAGACCGATGTATAGATCGCTTCTTTTGAGTAGACAAGTCTCTGATCTATAGTATAGAGATACTGAGCGATGAATACGGATAGTTGTTAGAAAATAACTAGTACTGAGCGTGACCATACGAGAGATCATTTAGACTTTACTCGATCGTTAGTGATCATCTTGATGCTGTAGTTGTGTGAATGATCCTTTGACCTGCGTGGCACAATTACTCGTAATGTGGCTGCTGGAGTTTGACTGACACATAAATATTGCCGCATTGAGACTTTGTAGTGGATGTTGGTGACAGTTAGTCCACTATAAAGTAGGGTGCGGATCTAGATAGAATCTATCGATCTTGATAGAGAGGAGTAGTCTTATGAGATTTGAGAGGCTAAGTCCAGAATCTGTGGCCACAGCAGTGTGATTGATGGAAAAAATTTTTATGAGGATCACAAATGGACTTGAGCTAATCGAATCTATCATATGACTGATGATGAGGTTTGACATTTATCTATGACCTGCCATCTAATCGAGACTCATGATAGAGGGACTGAATCACATGTGAACTATACTTTGAGTTTTTATTTTGATTTTATTGGGTAGTCACTATATACTACTAGTATCAGGTGGATTGTGAGGCTCACTAGGATCGTCAGATCATATCTTGATGAGTTAGAGTAAATTGTTCCAACCTATTGAAAAGAGTTTCAATGATACTATGATAGAGATTATTGTATATCTTACTATCAAATAGAATTGAATCTATGGTGTCATACAATAAAGGATTAGATCTGGGATAAGCAGTTAGGCTTATGAAGTCTCAATTGGGTTTGGAGAAATCCTATTGGGTTCAGGATAATCTTGCTAGCAGATGGTTGAATCTAATTTTTTTTTACACTTGAATTACTTATTTGATAAGATTAATTTGAGTTAATTATTTACTAATAATCTTAATGAATTAGATTCATTGGATTCAATTATTAGGTGTCTAGATTTTTGGATCATATGCATTAAGGGTTAAACCCTTAATAAAATTCCTGGATCATTGCATGGGGCACCTCTTGATTTGATCAAGTTGGATGTGCCTACTTAAAAGAGGACATGTGGGACCAGCATGGGCATCCCCTAGGCCCCATGTGGCATGTGAAAAAGTGGGTGCAAAGGCTCCAATAGTTGGTGCCTAATGGATCTCTAAAGAGGTCAAATATCTAAGACTACAAGGATCTCTAATGCAAGTAGGACTCATATTAAGGGGCTATTTAGTTTTGAATATGACTTAAATCTTTTACCTATTTAAAGAGGCATTCTCTAAGACTTTTAACATTAGATTTTCAGTAGCCCACACCTCCCATAAGATCCTCCCATGCCTCCTCTCTTCTCCCCTTTGGATCCAACGCCCAAAGGAGTTGGGCATCCTCCATCTCCATGTCCAAGAGGAGCTTGGGCATCTCTTTTATTTATTGATTTTCAGATCTTAGTTGCTTCATAATCAAGGGAGAAAGTGCAAGAGAAGAAGAGAAGAAAAATATCAAGAAAAAGATCAAAGAGTTGATCGTGATCCAGGTTTCGTTCAAATTCGCAGAATGATTGTTTTGGAGAAAAAGATCAACATCAAAGAGGATTGTTCCAAGCTGATCCTAAGTGGATACCCATAGAAATTGGATGCTTACGCAGCTAAGAGAAACCTACTCCCTTTCAGATCTAGATTTGAAGAAAGAAATTATGAAACAGGTATGTGATTTTAACATAAAATTCAATATTTATTCAATTTTAGCATATGAAGTAGATCCATATATTTTATATTTTATACATACATGATTTATATTAAAAATATTTTAATCTTTTATTTCATTATATTATTTATAAAAAAAATTTAAAATATACATGCATGGCCCGACACAACATTCCAACAGCTTCGTCAACCTTGATTATTTTTTGCTCTAAATCAAGGTGAGATTTCATAAATGTTATGAAAAAATTTTAATTACTAATCTATTCTTCCTTCCTGACATTCGATGTGATCGAATAATTTTTTCTTCATTATGTCATAAGTTTTCATTAAATATCTAATGATTCTTTTAATAGCTAAAAGCTGTGATTCTTTGGGCTTAATTGATATCTAGCACACATACATACACTGAATATTATATTTGGTCTACTAGCAGTAAGATAAAATAATAATCCAATGATATCTCTATAGAGTTTGTGATTGATACTCTTACCATTCTCATTTTTGTCAAATTTATATGATGAGCTCATCGGTGTATCAAGAAGTTTTGTAGTCTTCATCCCAAATTTCTTAATTATTTGCTTAATGTACTTGCTTTGGTTGATAAAGATTCACTTCTTGATTTGCTTGATTTAGAGTTTGAGAAAGAAGTTTAACTCTCCCATCATGCTCATCTCGAACTCTCTTTGTATTAACTTAAAAAATTTTTGACAAAGAGATTCATTAGTAGCACCGAATGTGATGTCATCTATATAAATCTATACTACTAGCAAATCATTATTTTTTTTAAAAAATAGTATTATGTCTACACTATCTTTTGCAAAGCTATTTTTAATTAAAAATTTATTTAATCTTTCATACCAAGCATGAGGTGCTTGCTTCACACCATATAAAATTTTGTGCAATTTGAAAACATGATTTGAAAAACTATAATCTTCAAAATTAGAAGGTTGTTCAACATAAACTTCTTCTGAAATAAATTCATTCAAAAATATACTTTTAACTTTCATTGGATATAATTTAAAATTTATAAAAATATGCAAAGATAAGTAATAATCTAATAGCTTCTAATCTAACAATAAGAGCATAGGTTTCACTAAATCAATATCTTCTTCCTCATTATAACGTTTAGTTACTAGTCTAGTTTTGTTTCTTGCAACTATACCATTTTTATCTAATTTATTTCTGAATACCCACTTAGTTTCTTTTATTGGGTGATCATTAGATCTATTAACTAGTGTCTATACCTTGTTTCTTTTAAATTAGTTTAATTCTTCTTGCATAGCAATCATTCAATTAAGGTCATTTTTAGCTTCTTTCTAATTTTAGGTTCTATTTATGATACAAAAGCTAAATGATTATTAATATTTCTCAAAGATACATGAGTTTTTATCCTTGTAATGGATCACCAATAATTTATTCTTTAAGATGGCCATATGCATACCTCCATTCCTTGGATAAACTTTCATCTAGAGCATCCTCATAGTTTTCTTCTTTTCTTTCAACTTTTTTTCTTCTTCTTTGTCATTTTGAGTTGTCGATTCTTTAAGAGTAAGCTTTTCCATACCATTATCAATTATACTTGCATCATTATCAGCAATATCTTCTTTTCTAGAAGATAGATTATTGGTTTCATCAAATACCATATGTATAGATTCTTCAACAACTAATGTGCATTTGTTGAAAACTCTATATGTTTTGCCAAAAATAGAATAACCTAAAAAAATACCTTCATCTGATTTTGCATCATATTTATCTAAGTTATCCTTGCCATTATTTAAAATAAAATGTTTGCAATCAAAAATATGAAAGTAACTAATATTTAATTTTTTTATTTTTTTAAAGTTCATAAGAGGTTTTCTTTAAAATAGATCAAACTAAAACTCTATTTAAAATATAGCATACTATATTAATGGCTTCAGCCCAAAAGCATCTTGGGAGTTTGCTTCACACAACATGATTTGGATCATTTTCTTTGGGGTTATATTTTTTCTTTCAATAACCCTATTTTGTTGAGGTATCCTAGGAGTAGAAAAATTATACTCAATATCCTTTTTATTACAAATATTTTCAAAATGCTAATTTTTAAATTCGGTTCCTTAGTCACTTCTTATGCAAACAATTATTAGATTCTTTTCATTTGATATTTTCTTGTAAAACTTAGTGAATGCAAAAAAGACTTCATCTTTTTGTGCCAAAAATAAGACCCAAGTGAATTTAGAAAACTATCTATAATCATATGTCTATATTTCTTACCACCTAGGCTTGTGGTCCTAGTTGGTCCAAACAAGTCCATGTGAAGTAGTTCAAGAAGTCTAGAAGTTGAAACCATATTTTTAGATTTGAAAAAACTTCTAGTTTGTTTTCCAAATTAGCATGCATCATAAATTTTGCTTTTCTCAAGATTAAGTTTTGATAAACTTTTCACAAGATCTCTTTTCATTAATTTAGAAATTAAATTCATGCTAGCGTATGCTAACCTACGGTGCCATAGCTAACTATTCTCATTGATCTTTGCATTCATTACAACTAGGCATTGGCCATTCTTAATGGAATGATTACCTAAATCAACCATGTAGACATTCCCATGCCTACGTCTAATGAGGATGATGCCATTATCAATAGAATTGGTCACTATACATATGAATGATTCAAAAACTACTTTAAATTCTTTGTTACAAAGTTGACTTATACTTAATTATTATGCTCTAAATCATCAACTAAGAGTATATTTTCTATATAGATAGAAGGAGTGATACATATTTTACTAATATCAATGATGTATCCTTTGTCATTGTCACCAAAGATCACTACTCCTTTAGATTCAAGAGTGATAAAATACTTCTTATCATCTGTCATGTCCTTGAGCAGCCATAATCGAGGTATCATTTTTCTTTCTTTTCATTGGCTATAAGACATACCTACAATAAAAATCAAGTTGAGGTCTTAGGTACCCAAGTCATCTCGGATCCTTTAGGATTAGTAACGATGGTTCCTTTGGGAACCCTCATCTTTTTGATTCTTTGTCTATTTCTAAAATTATAGTTATTGGATTTGTGTCTAGTTTTACCATAGCAGAAATAAGTAATATAATGTAAAAGAGAAGATGATTCTTTTATAAAGAAATTTTTCAAAAATTTTTATTTCTTTTGAGGTTTAAATCCAAATCTAGCTTTGTCAAAAATAGCTTTTTAGTTACTCAATATCATCTATATTTTTTCAAAACATAGTATAAACATTTCAATCATAGGTTTATATTTTTCAATCTCTTTTGTTAACTTCTGATTTTCTATGAAAATAGCTTCTTTTTCTTTCAAAATCTTCTCTTTTTCCTTGATCAAAATCTGATTTGAAGATTTAAGGCTTTTATTTTTTAAAGTAAGCTTTTTGAGTTCATTAATCAAATCATAAAAAGCTTCTTGTAACTTTTTTAAGAATAAAATTAATTTGAGTTTTGATTGTTATCTCATCCTCTTGATGTAGGAACCAGATCTAGGGTTTCAGGATTAGATCTGGAAACTTTTTCAAGATCATGCAGCGGAAGACTAAAATAAATCAAAATTTATTTTTTAAAATTAAAAATTTTTTAGATCTAAGATCCTATTACATGATTATTACATAGCATTAAATCAGAAATTAAAATATATAGAGCATGAACTACATGTTGATCATATCAATATGTTTCTATACTACATTAAATGTATGTATTAAATAATAGATCAGATCTATTACCTTGCAAGTTAGACGTTCTAACCTCGCTGATCCGGGCTTGAGGATGATGTTGTAAGCCGCACATGCATCCGACCTCTAGGAGTCATCCACACGAGCCCATGAATCTCGATCAAAAGTCCTGCTTCAGGAAATCAGCACAGTATGCTAGTACTGCGCTGATCCTTCTTTGATGGTTGATCAGGTGCCTCCTTCTTCTTGATTTGGGCTCTTTCAAAGATGAAAAGTAGGAGGAGGAGTTTCAGATCTGAGATACTCTCAGAAAACTCAAGATGGAGAAAGGGAAGAGATGAAAACAAACAACCCTAGAAGAAGACCCTCTTCTTCTTCTTGTTTCTCTCTCTAAACACCATATCTTGTGTCTATTATATCTCCACGACCCAAAGATCTTTCTCTTTGATTTTTGGATAGCCCAAAGGTATCTCAAATCTCTATGTTCTTCAAATTTTTTATAAAAAAACTCATTTTATAGAGAGAGATATGATAGAGTCCTTGTCTAGGTCAAATACCTAGTCAAGGCTTATCCAAACATGGCAAGATAAGGGGCGCCCAACTCTTGATCACCTCCTCCTTATTTTTATGCATGGATCACCAAACAAGGATACACAATATATACCCTAAAAGTCATAAAAATTTCAAAAAAAAATTGAATAAATTCGGTGCAAAATTAAAAGAGTTTTGGATTTCTAAAACTCTATCTCATAGAATTCGAAATCCAAACTTATTCCTCTTTGATTTGATCCAAACCATCTTCCATGTAAGAAAGAAGAGAGAAAACCTTTTGTGGACATGGGAGATACCTGGGAGAGGGTTTTTGTTGTACAAAATAAGAGAGGATTGGCGTAGAATAAGAGAGAGGATGTAGGGAGGGCTTATGTGGCGCAAGGTGGAATCCTAGTCTTACTAGGATTCTATCTTATGACTTGTTTTAATTTGGTTTCTCAAACCAAATCAAATTAAAATTAGATCAATCTAATTAAAATAGGTCTTAACCCAATTAAGAACCTAATTTAATCAGATTAAATTAGATTTAAATCTGATTTAATTTTTTAATCAAATTAGAAATTAGGTTGACCCAATCCTAATTGAACTAGGACTAGTTTTTCCTTGCAATTGGCTTATCCAATAAATCAATTGAACTTGATCCAATCAAGCCCAAACTAAATCTAATTAAATTATATTTAATTAGACTTAATCTCAGTCTATTGGCCTAATCAAATTAAGTCAATTAGCAATCAAATTGCTAATCGATCCTCCTGCAACACTTGCACTAGGTTAAATGTCAATCGTATTGATCATTTAACCCTAGAATGATTCTTAATCGTTGATCAACCTTTCGATCGAATCATGAACTCTAATGTGTGTGATCTTATAGGTCCAAACCTAAGTCAGTAGTATAAAAATAAATTTCTGTATCAATCGAAGTAACCATCTAGCAATGGTATCCGATGATCGGATAGGTCGAATGTGTAGAACAACATCCTTAGAACCCATGCGGATATAGTTTTCATATAATTCATCCCCTTGACCAAAATGATCATAGGACACCCCAGAGTTCAACTGTCAACTCTAATCAGGTTGTCCACATTGTATTTCAAAATATCAAATCCATCTGATGGATTACCTTGGCCAAGGTTTTGCTAAATTGAAATACAGCGACTCATCTTCTCTAACTCTTGGAGTGGTCAATCCCATCTCGATCACACTCTGACTTCGCAAGTACTTGACTATGCCCAGAAGCCTTCCGTCCCTGAATTAAAAATTCAGTTAGTCCAGTACCAAAGCACAGTGAGTTGCTTGCAAGTCACTGAGGCGATCTCAGGTCTAAGGGATACTTATACCTATATCCCATCAGAGACATTCTCGATAGCAGAATGCTCTGGAGTTGGTCACGTTCAATGATGATGTACCATTACATCTCACCTGTATGCCATATCAGTGTCTCCACACTCCTTGGTTAAGAGGACAACCAACCCATATGGCCTACAGCGACCTATGCTCGATAGAAGCTGTCGTCCTTATTAACAGCTTATCATTTGGTCGTGAACAGTTTTAAGGACTAATCGATAAATCCTCTCTTTATCGAACTTAAATAGTCCTAAGGACTTCATCATAACAATGGAGTTCATTAGAAGATGAAAGCTTATGATGAAGATGCCAAATATATTTTATTTATTAACAAATCAATTATAATACTTAGTTGCTCAACCGTCAATAGCTTGACGATTGACTTTTGAGACTTATTTCCCAACAACTTCCACTTGTCCTAAAGCCACTTGACACAGTATCTAATACCCATCATCAACTTGTGATTGTGGAACTCCTTTATCATCAGGGCTTTAGTGAAGGGGTCAGTCAGGTTCTCCTTTTCGTCGATCTTCTGAAGGTCGACGTCACCTCGATCCACGATCTCCCGAACCAGGTGGAAGCGGTGCAAGATGTGCTTCGGGTTTCTTTGCCTGAGCTATGGCTCCAGTGCTGTCGTAGTAGAGCAAGACTGGACCATCGAGGGAGGGTGCTACTCCGAGCTCAGTGATAAATTTCTTTAGTCACACAGCTTCTTTTGTGGCATCCGATGCTGTGATGTACTCTGCTTCACAAACAGAGTCTGCCACAGTATGCTGCTTGTAACTCTTCTAGCAGATAGCTCCACCATTCAGAGTAAAGATATAACCCGACACGCTTCTGCTGTCATCATGGTCAGATTGAAAGCTGGAGTCTGTAAACCCCATAAGTTTCAGATCTGACTCGCCATAAACCAACCATTGGTCCTTAGTATTTTTCAAATACTTAAGGATAGCTTTAACCACTTTCCAGTGGTTTTCTCCAGGATTAGATTGGTAACTACTTACTACTCCTAGTGAGTATGCCACATCTAATCTTGTACATGTCATGGCATACATGATAGATCCCATGGCTGAAGCATATGAGACTCTACTCATACGCTCTCTCTCTTCAGGACTTGTCGGACAATCCTTCTTAGAGAGAGAAATTTCATAGCCTATCGGTAGATAGTCCTTCTTGAAATTCTCCATGCTGAACCTCTTCAGCACAATATCTATGTACGTGGATTGGGATAACCCAAGCATCTTTTTAGATCTATCCCTATAGATCTTCATCCCTAGGATTTAGGATGCTTCACCCAAGTCCTTCATAGAGAACTGCGATGACAACCAAACTTTTATTCCCTGTAGTGCAGGGATGTCATTTCTGATTAAGAGAATATCATCCACGTACAAGACAAGGAATACCACAACTGGACCATTTGCCCATTTATAGATGCCGGGCTCTTCTCCATTCTTAACGAAGCCATACGTTT
>NC_025996.2:88710463-88745851 GCF_000442705.2 Elaeis guineensis
ATGCACACAAGTCAGATAAAGTAAAAAAGAATTGACCTATGTTTATATGTCCAATTTGAAAGTACTTGACTTGATTGAACATATAAACTAACTTGATTAAGAATTAAATTATGGGTCAAATGAGATTGAAGAGTTGACTATGTCTAGCTAGCACTACACATGAGATTCAAGTTCGATCTTGGGGATGAACAATTTCTGATCTATAATCTAGGAAGTATATGAAAGATTAGATTTAAATACTAATTAATTTTTGATTAGATTTAAATTAATTAGACTTTAATTGGATTCTAAATTTTAAGTTAGACTTGATACAAAAATTTTAAAGAGTTTAGGATTGACAGTCTTTCGAAATTATTTTGAACCAGCTTCGAATTAGATTCGAATCAGACCTATTTTGGATGAGATATGAGAAATATTAAAAAATATATCCTAAAACCAATCGTGTGATGATTGTGCTAACTATAATTGTATATGAATTAATAAATAATAAAAGTTATTTGATATTTTTTATCATAAGGATACATCTTTTAATGAACTCCTATATTGTGATGAAGTCCTCAGGACTACTTTAATCGATAAAGAAAGATTTATCATGTAGTCCTTAAATTTGTTCACAATCAAATGATACGCTATTACTAGGACGATAGTGACATCAAGTGTAGGTTGTTGTATGGCATATGCATTGATTATCCTCGTAATCAAATAGTGTGGAGACACTGGTATGGTATGCAGGTTAGATGTAGAAGTACATTATTACTGAATGTGACCAACTGTGAAATACTCTACTGTCAAGAGTAGCTCACGAAGGGTATGGGTATAAGTATCCCTCCGATCTAAGATCACCATGGTGACTTGCAAGCAACTCACTATACTTTGATGTCAGACTAATTGAGTTTCTAATTCAGTAATAGAAGATTTTTGGGTGCAGTCAAGTACTTGTCAAATCGGTGTGTGAGTCCATATGGGATTGATCCCTCCGAATTAGTAGGAGATATGCATCAGTGTATTTTAATTTAGCAAAATCTGAGCTCGAATAATCCATGTGATGAATTTAAAAAAGATTGCAATACAATGTGGATGACTTATCTAGGATTGATAGTTAAATCTTAGGTCATCCTCGAGTATTAAGATCAAAGAGATGAATTATACGGTAACTATACACCAATAGATTCTTGAATATTGCTTCACCATCATTCGACCTATCCGGATTTTGGATCATCATTGCTAGATGGTTACATCGATTGGTTTAGGAAGGTGTTCCTATGCTATCGACTTATGTTCGAACCTATGGGGTCACACTCAAAAAAAATTTCTGACTGATCATGTGGCTGATCAATGATTGAGAATCATTCAAGAGCTTAATCATCAATTCGATTGATGGTTAACTTTATGTAAAAATTGTAATAAATTAATTCATCAAGTGTTAGTAAATTAATTAGAGATTAATTAGTAATTAGATTATTGATTAGCTTAATTTGATTGGGCAAAGAGGATTAAATGAAATCTAATTGAATTAGATTCAATTAGGTTTAACCCGATTAAGTTATGAGATGACCTAATCGTTGAGAGAGGATTGTCTCTGATTTGATTAGGACTTTGGTTCAATCAATTTTTAATTTAATTAAAATTTAATTAAAAATTTATAAACCTAATTAGATGAGATTTCATATATTTTATTTGGACTAAATCAGATGTGATTTGGTTTGGATTTAAATAAAAAAATTAAGAGTCCTTATTGGAATAGGACTTTTCTCCCTTGCACCAACCTAGTTTGCACGCCATATATCTCCATGCACAAAATTATTTTGTATGAGATTTTTTCACACCAAAGAGTTCTTTTCCTTCTCTATCTCATGTCTAAATCTAATTTAGTTTTGATAAAATAAAGATTTTAAAATTAGATTTTAAAATATTTCTTATCAGAAGAATCTGTTCTCATCTAGATCAACCTTTCCATACTAATAAATTTTTTTCTCCTTATATGTGTGTTGCTCCTAGATTGATTTTGATGATTACAAAGCAGATTGAAGGGATACAAAATTTTAAAATGAAAAAGTCCTTATGCTCTTCAAGGGCAAAATCGTAATTTCACTAAAATCCTGATTTGATAGTACCATTTGGTAGAACAAATGATTTGAAATCTATTGGTGAAAATTTCATTGTGTTTGGACTTATATTTTTGAAGTTATGAAGGTTTGAAGTGCATGAGTCGACTCATGAGTCAACTCATGGCACTGTGAGCTGATTGGCACGCAAAAATTCTCCTTGGCACGCTAGTTTTCTGGCTTGGCACGACCTGTGAGTCGACTCATGAGTCGACCCACAAGGCATGAGTCGACTCATGAGTCGACCCCTGCTAATTTGAGCCAACAAATTCCAGAAAAGCATTCTCTGGTTTTTGCAACAGAGGTCGACTCATGAGTCGACCCCTGAAGCATGAGTCGACTCATGAGTCGACCCCTGCGACGGAAAATGTCAGCAACGGTTATTTTTTTGCCCATTTTAATTGCCATTTATGCTTCCTAAAAATCCTCTAACGGCTCTTTATCTGCCTAAATTGTTTTCTCTTGCTTCTAATGCTACAAAATGCTTTAAATGATGAAAGAAATTGCAGATTAAATAGCGGATCAAACGTGAAATCAAATGTGAAGAGAAAAAGAGAGGAAAAAGAGAAGAACAGAAGAGAGGATCCAAAATTTGCAAGAAAAAGCCTGAGATCAATGAAAAATTCAAAGAGAAAAAGAGAGAGGATCCACAATATACCAGAGAGATTGTGATAGAGAAAAGCTAGATCTTTCAAGGAGAGAATTCTTCACGCCTATCGTTTCAACCTTGATCTAGAGATCGTTCAAAGCTTTCAAGAGATCTTCAATCAATGATCAACCTCTTCTCAAGCATTAGTTCAACCGTTCATTCATCTTGAGAAAATCTGAAAAAGGGGTTCTTCATTTGAGTAAAGCTTTTATTGTTATATTTGCTCATTTAAGGAGCTGTTATTGTATTAATCTGTGCTCTAAATATTCTTACTCTTTGTGAGTTTTTGCTCTTGTTTTTGGAGGATTTCCAAAACAAGGAAAGGTTGATCCGAACCTGAAATCGGAGTGTTTTGGATTTGCTTGTACCCGAGAAACAAGTGTTCTAGCTTGGGATAGCTAGTGTCGGAGTTTCCGACGTCTTGTATTCTAGCTTGGGATAGCTAGTGTCGGAGTTTCCGACGTTTTGTATTCGGGTTGAATACAAAGGATAGTGGATTGAAATTCTCAAGTGGGATCTTGGGGAGTGGATGTAGGTGCAAGGTTAGCACCGAACCACTATAAATCTTTGTGTTTGTGGTGTGCTTTATCGCTTTATCTTATTTCTTTATTATATCCTTGCAATACTGCTTTAGGTAATTAATATTGATTTAAAGCCATTGTTTTGTTCTTCATAAGTTATCTGTTGGGCTTAAAATTTTTAGAAACCCAATTCACCCCCCCCCCTCTTGGGTTGCATAGCTGGGCAACAAGTGGTATCAGAGCCGGTGCTCTAGCCCTTCTTTGATCTAACAATCAAAGAGCCAAAGATCTATGGCAACCCATGTTGGAACTTCTCTAGCCGAGGGGCAATCAACAAACCGACCTCCACTTTTCAATGGGTCTAATTACACCTATTGGAAAGCTCGGATAAAGATTTTCATACAAGCACTCGACTATGATATGTGGAGTATCATAGTGAATGGTCCTCACACACCCACCAAGATTATAGATGGTGAGGAGTCAACCAAACCCGAGAAAGAATGGGATGAGGTTGACAAGAAATTGGCACAATTAAATGTCAAAGCTATGAATGTTCTTTATTGTGCACTAGATGCTAGTGAATTTAATCGTATTTCTACTTGTGCATCTGCTAAAGAAATATGGAATAGGTTAGAAGTCACCCATGAGGGAACAAATCAAGTAAAAGAGTCTAAAATAAACATGCTTGTACATAAATATGAATTGTTCAAAATAGAGCATGATGAGTCCATAACTGCTATGTTTACTCATTTTACTGATATAATCAATGGCTTAAAGAGTCTTGGCAAATCTTATACTAACAGTGAACTTGTAAGGAAGATTCTCAGGTCACTGTCAAAAACTTGGGAAGCCAAGGTGACTGCCATCCAAGAAGCAAAGGACTTGAACACTCTACCTCTAGAAGAGCTTCTTGGATCCTTGATGACTCATGAACTTAGCATGAAGCAACATCAAGAGGATGAAGTCAAAAAGAAAAGAACCATTGCCCTCAAATCCACAACTTCACCTGATTATGAAACGGATGATTCTGAAGATGAAGATCAGGATGAGGAGATGGCTCTCATCACCCGAAAATTCAAGAAGTTTCTAAGAAAAAGGAAACAGGGGATGAGAAAGAAATTCACAAAAGGGGATCAAAGCATAGAAAAGGAGAAAGATCAAACCCCTATATGCTACGAGTGCAAGAAGCCAGGACATTTCAGATCCGATTGTCCTCAATTGAAGAAAGGTCTAAAGAAATTCAAAAAGAAGGCAATGATGGAGACCTGGAGTGCGAGTGATGACTCAAGCTCCGATGAGGAAACCTCAACAGAACAAGCGAATCTGTGCCTGATGGCACATGAAAATGAGGTAACTTCTGAATCCACTAGTGAATTTACTTTTGAAGAATTGCAAGAAGCATTCTATGATTCAATTGATGAATTAAAGAAACTAGGGAAGAAAAACAAAGAGCTGAAATTGGAAAATCAGTCCTTAGTGAAACAAGCTGAAAATCTTTCAATTGAAAAATTCACCTTGATTCAAGAAAATCAAAACTTAAAGGATGAAATGAACAAGCTGAAATCTATAGTAGATAAGTTCACCTTAAGTTCAAACAAACTAAATATGATCCTTGAAAATCAGAAAGCTATATATGATAAAGCTGGACTTGGTTATAAACCCCTAAAGAAACAAAAATTTCTGAAGGATATTTATTCAAGTAACAAGTCTACAAATATTACTTGTTTTAAATATGGAAGAATATGACATAAATCATACACATGTCTTATTAACAAATATGCAAACACAAAGAAAATATGGGTTCCAAAAGGAACCATTCTGACTAACCTGAAAGGACCCAAGAAAGCTTGGGTACCTAAGACAGAAACTTGATCTGTGCTTGCAGGTATGTCTAGCATCCCAAGAAGGAAACAGGAAATGGTATCTTGACAGCGGATGCTCGAGACACATGACTGGTGATGAATCATAATTCATCACGCTTGATGCTAAGGATGGAGGGATGGTCACCTTTGGAGATAATGGCAAAGGAAAGATCATCGGGATAGGTAACATTGGTATCACTCCCTCCAAATACATTGAGAATGTTTTACTAGTTAAAGGTTTAAAGCATAACTTACTTAGCATTAGTCAATTCTGTGATAAAGGGTATAAAGTAAGTTTTGAATCATCTGTTTGCATTGTGACAAGTCCTATTAACGATGGCATTAAATTTATAGGACATAGGCATGGCAATGTTTATATGGTAGACTTGAATGATTTAACTAAATTAGACATGCAATGCCTAGTTTCCTTAAATGCTAAAATAAATGAGACTAGTTGGCTGTGGCATCGTAGACTTGCACATATTAGCATGCATTCTTTTTCAAAATTAATCAAAAAGGATTTAGTTCTCGATTTGCCAAAATTGAATTTTGAAAAGGATAGAATTTGTGATGCATGCCAATTAGGTAAACAAACTAGAGTATCATTTAAATCCAAAAATACTATTTCAACTTCTAGACCTTTAGAGCTCTTACATATGGATTTATTTGGACCAACTAGAACCACTAGTCTAGGAGGAAAACGATATGGATTTGTAATAATTGATGATTACTCTCGTTTTACTTGGGTTTTCTTTTTAGCTCACAAAAATGAAACTTTTCAAATTTTCACAAAATTGCATCGAAAAGTCACTAACGAAAAAGGGTTTTCAATTCAAAATATTAGAAGTGATCATGGAACAGAATTTAAAAATCATGAATTTGAAAATTTTTGTGATGAAAATGGAATTGGCCATAACTTCTCTGCTCCTAGGACACCCCAACAAAATGGGGTAGTTGAAAGGAAAAACAGAACCTTAGAAGAAATGGCCCGTACCATGCTTTGTGAAAGCAATCTTCCAAAATATTTTTGGGCAGAAGCTATTAACACAGCATGTTACATTTTAAATCGTGCTTTAATTAGACAATTTTTAAAGAAAACCCCCTATGAACTTTGGAAAGGAAGAAAACCAAATATTGCATATTTTCATATTTTTGGTTGCCGATGTTTTGTATTAAATAATGGAAAAGAAAAACTTGGTAAATTTGATGCAAAATCAGATGAAGCAATCTTTCTAGGTTACTCCTCCACTAGTAAAGCATTTAGAGTTTTCAACAAAAGAACTTTAGTAGTTGAGGAGTCCATACATGTTGTCTTTGATGAATCTAACGATCTTCCTTCAAGGAAGAATGAGGGTGTTGATGATGCAGATCTACTAATAGAAGGTATGAAGGAAATCACTCTGAAAGAATCAGCAACTCCAAAAGACAAGGATCAAGAAGATGAACAAAATGAGAAAGGTGAAGAAATTCAAGAACAACCTCAAGGTACAAATGACTTACCCAAGGAATGGAGGTATGTTCACAACCACCCTAAGGAATTAATTATCGGTGATACTATGCATGGGGTAAAAACACGTTCTTCACTTAGAGATGTACTTAATCATTGTGCTTTTGTATCTCAACTTGAACCTAAAACTTTTGAAGAGGCTGAAAATGATCATAACTGGATTAATGCTATGCAAGAAGAACTTAATCAATTTGAAAGAAATAATGTTTGGACCTTAGTAAAAAGACCTAAAGATTATTCAATAATTGGCACAAAATGGGTCTTTAGAAACAAATTAGATGAGCATGGAAATGTAATTAGAAATAAAGCAAGACTGGTTGCTAAGGGATATAATCAAGAAGAAGGAATTGATTTTGATGAAACCTTTGCACCTGTTGCTAGATTAGAAGCCATTAGACTTCTACTTGCTTATGCTTGCTTTATGAAATTCAAACTATTTCAAATGGATGTTAAAAGTGCATTTTTAAATGGATATATTTTTGAAGAAGTATATGTAGAACAACCCCCTGGATTTGAAAATCATGCTTTTCCCAATCATGTCTTTAGATTAAATAAAGCTTTATATGGTCTAAAACAAGCACCTAGAGCATGGTATGAAAGGCTAAGCAAATTTCTACTAAATAATGGTTTCTCAAGAGGCAATGTAGACACAACCCTATTTATTAGAAGAAACCAAAATGATATGCTAATTATACAAATTTATGTTGATGACATAATTTTTGGGTCTACTAATGAATCCCTTTGTCAAGACTTTGCTAAGCTTATGCAGGGAGAGTTCGAGATGAGCATGATGGGAGAACTCACCTTCTTCCTCGGACTCCAAATCAAACAATCAAAAGAGGGAATCTCCATCACCCAAAGCAAGTACACCAAGGAACTACTCAAAAGATTTGGAATGGAGAACTGCAAACCAATTGGCACACCAATGAGTCCCTCAAGTAAGCTTGACAAGGATGATGAAGGTAAAAGCGTAGACTTAAAATACTACAGAAGTATAATTGGTTCATTATTGTATTTAACTGCAAGTAGGCCTGATATCATGTTTAGTGTTTGCTTATGTGCAAGATATCAATCTAATCCTAAGGAATCTCATTTGAAGGCTGTTAAAAGAATCCTTAGATACTTAAATGGTACACAAACTATAGGGTTATGGTACTCTAAGGACTCACAAATTAATTTGTTAGGATATTCTGATGCTGATTTTGCTGGATGTAAATTAGATAGAAAAAGCACAAGTGGAACTTGCCAATTTCTTGGAGTTAACCTAATCTCATGGTTTAGCAAGAAACAAAATTCGGTGGCACTGTCTACGGCTGAGGCCGAATACATTGCAGCCGGAAGTTGTTGTGCTCAAATCTTGTGGATTAAGCAACAACTCGAAGATTTTGGAATCAAACTTAATGAAACTCCAATAAAATGTGATAATACAAGTACCATAAATCTATCTAAAAATCCAATACAACACTCAAGATCCAAACATATTGAAATAAGACATCATTTTATAAGAGAACATGTTCAAAACAAAAATGTAATTCTTGAATATGTTTGCACTGAAAATCAATTCGCCGATATCTTTACAAAGGCCCTTAGTGAGGATAGATTCTGTGAAATTAGGAGAAATCTAGGAATTCTAGATCCATTTGCCTAAACTTCTCTTAATTATTATCAAATATTCTTAGAGCTCAATTTCCAACAACTATCCTGGTTCCAAAAGCTCAGTTTTATCACTCTAAAAACTTATCATTGAGCAAAATTCCTTCTCCCAAAATTTTGAATTTTTCTGGAATTTATTTGCATTTTTCCTGATTTTCTGAACTTCATGAGTCGACCCCCATGAGTCGACTCAATGGCAAACTTGTAAATCCCACCAACTTCCATCGGGTTCATTGTTTTTAAAACGGGAAACCCTGTTTATGAGACGACTCATCTTCTCGTCGTCTTCCTTCCGAAAGCCATCCTCTCCAACTCTTTTTGCTCCAAATCCAAGGATCAATTCTGAGGCAATTCTCCCTCCTTCTCTCCACCAAAAATCGCCTCCTTGAAAAGGACTTTTTGTGCTTTCTCGCAGTGATAGGCGCGGGTGGAACGTGCCCTAGAACTTCACCGTTCATTCAAAATCCACTTCTTTTCTCCACCAAAATTCTTCTTTACTCTTTTGTGATCCCTCCTCCACTGAATTCAAGTCTTCTTGTCTGCTACTTTATTGGATATGGCTCCAAAGATGAAACTTCTCCAAAGGAGGAAATCAATCCGAGAGCCTGAGGAAATTGTCCGAAAGAAAAGGCATGCTCAGTCTTCCACTGTTCCCAATCCAGTTTCAGTACCTGCTCAAGGTCCCTCTCAATCCTCTATAAGCCCAAGTGTAAATCTTCTTTCTGATAGAAAAGTAGAAACCGGGAAAAATATAGATTTTCGGTTCTTTGAGAAAGAATGCTTTACTTTTGCTACCAAGATCAAAAATCAAGGATGGGAACTTTATTGCTCTCTTAAGGAAGTCACCTATGTTGATCTAGTCAGAGAGTTCTACCAGAACCTAAATTATGGAAATGGGTCTGTGACTTCAACTGTAAAGGGGATTGACATCTGTTTGGATTCTAGGATATTGGGAGAGATACTTCAGTTGCCTAGTGAAGGATACTCATATATGGAACTCCCAATTAAAGAAGAAGGGATCAGAATTATCTTAGGAGAAGATTTTTCAGGAAGTTTAAACAGATTGGAAGCAAAGCTACTGTCCATTGAGATGAGGGTCCTGCATCAGATTGTGACAAAACTATTCTTTCCTAGGAGTGGTAGACATGACTTACTATCTGGCAGAGATGTATGTGTCATGTTTCATATCATCACTCAGACCTCCCTAAACCTCCCTGCACTTATGATAGAGGCCATGAGAGAAACTTTGAACAGATCCAAGGCACACTTGCCTTATGGTATGGCCCTTACTAGAGTATTCAGGAGGTTTGGAGTTAGCTGTGAGGGGGAGACACCTACCAAGATCTCACATGTGGACACTTTCAACCAACACAGCCTGCACCGAATGGGAATTACAAAGACTGTTGGTGGTTGGATCAAGGGCTCTGAAGAAAGAGCTGAGGAGAGAGCTGAGGAAAGAGCTGAAGACAGAACTGAAGGCAGAGTAGAAGAAGAAGGTCCATCTTCTCCTGTACATGACTTCAGGGCAGCTTCACCAGATACCCAGTTCATTCCTGATACTGAGGCTGGCCCTTCTGAGTTTACTAGGATGCCCACACCAGTGTATCAGCCAGAGAGCAGAGCACCTCCATCAGAGTTCAGACTGGCTGACGATCAGATCGAGCATATTTCACAGCGTGTGGCTTCTTTGCTGTCTAGCCAGTGGAGTAGTACTTATTTTGCACCTGGAGCTACCTCTTCTGATCAGACCATTACTCCCCACATCTCCACTGTATTTCAGATAATTTCAGATCAGTCCGTCAGGATCCAGCAGCTTGAGGACACAGTCTGGAGACTTACTGGCAGAGTTCTTGACTTGCAGGGGCAAGTCCTTGCATTGGCCCATCCCCAGCCACAGGAGTCTACTATTGAGGTCACAGACCTCACTGCAGAGGCTGGAAGGCTCAGAGGAGCATTAGAAGGTGGATATGAGCTACTGAGGAAAGAGATCAGAGGATCGAGTGAGCATGCTACCACCCAGTTCACTGCTCTACTTCAATCTGTTTCCAGAGCACTGAACGTACTTGATTCTATCAGACTCATGGTATCAGCCCTAGTATCTCAGCATTCTCAGCCACCCAGTTCATCTCGCCCTCCTACTCGTGGCAGAGGCAGATGGGGTAGAGGACGCACTTCTGATCCATCATCTCCTCACCCTATATCTGATGACTCTGATCATTGACTTATCTAGATCTTAGGAGTTAGTATCTTGTTCTAGGATCTATACCTTGGGGCCATGTATTGACATTTAGCTGGTTGAATTTTATGTATTGAAACAATTATGATATTAATGGAATCATCTTTTACCTATATTTCTACCTCTTTGTAATGATTATATTTTGGTTATATTTCAATCACTGATACATCTATTGAAATATTATCTTCTCCTTGTTGTTGTTTGCTATTGATAATTGCTATATTAAGGGGGAGCAAACATTTGTGAAAAACTCTAAAGAGGAGAAAATTAAAGAATATTTCAAAAAAAAAAAAAGAAAAGGAAGAGTTAACTATGTTTGATGATGTCAAAAAGGGGGAGAAATTAAAATTAAACAAAAATTAAAATTAGACAAAAAGCAAAATCCTAAATTATGAGAAAAAGGGGGAGAAATTAAACAAAAATAAATATTGGAGAAATTAAAACAAATATTGAAGAAATTAAACAAATATTGGAGAAATTAGACAAAAACAAGGATTGAAAGATTAAACAAAACTTTGAGAAATCAGACAGAACTTTAACAAAAAGTTATCCATCAAAAGCAAAATCATGAGTACAATGCAAATAAGTATTTTTTTTATATATAAGCTCTGATATTCAAACTTGCTTTTGAAATTTTACTCACCTTGATACATCAATAAGAAATTTGTTTTACTCTGATACATCCTACAATTTCTTTCAACTTGATCTGATACATGATAACATTTGATCCGATACAGTGTGAAGGTTTCTCTAATATATTATAACATTTACTCTGATACTGTATGAAATTTTCTCTGACATTTGCTCTAATACAGTATGAAATTTTCTCTGATACATTAAAAATTTTCTTGCTCTGATACATTATAAAATCTTTTCTGATATCATTGTAAAAATTATTTTTGCTCTGATACATAGAAAAAGTTATTTATCTTCTCTTGCTCTGATATATCTTGAACTCAAAATGATCTAATACCCTTTTCAAATCCTTAAGAAAATGGACAAACTATTTTTGCATTTATATTACATGCCAAAAGAATCATACTCTTTTCAAGCATATACACCTATAATGGATTCTTTTGAAATTAATGCATTAATATAAATATTTTTGTTCAAATGTTTTGTCATCATCAAAAAGGGGGAGATTGTTGCTCCTAGATTGATTTTGATGATTACAAAGCATATTGAAGGGATACAAAATTTTAAAATGAAAAAGTCCTTATGCTCTTCAAGGGCAAAATCATAATTTCACTAAAATCTTGATTTGATAGTACCATTTGGTAGAACAAATGATTTGAAATCTATTGGTGAAAATTTCATTGTGTTTGGACTTATATTTTTGAAGTTATGAAGGTTTGAAGTGCATGAGTCGACTCATGAGTCAACTCATGGCACTGTGAGCTGATTGGCACGCAAAAATTCTCCTTGGCACGCTAGTTTTCTGGCTTGGCATGACCTGTGAGTCGACTCATGAGTCGACCCACAAGGCATGAGTCGACTCATGAGTCGACCCCTGCTAATTTGAGCCAAGAAATTCCAGAAAAGCATTCTCTGGTTTTTGCAACAGAGGTCGACTCATGAGTCGACCCCTGAAGCATGAGTCGACTCATGAGTCGACCCCTGCGATGGAAAATGTCAGCAACAGCTATTTTTTTGCCCATTTTAATTGCCATTTATGCTTCCTAAAAATCCTCTAACGGCTCTTTATCTGCCTAAATTGTTTTCTCTTGCTTCTAATGCTACAAAATGCTTTAAATGATGAAAGAAATTGCAGATTAAATAGCGGATCAAACGTGAAATCAAATGTGAAGAGAAAAAGAGAGGAAAAAGAGAAGAACAGAAGAGAGGATCCAAAATTTGCAAGAAAAAGCCTGAGATGAACGAAAAATCCAAAGAGAAAAAGAGAGAGGATCCACAATATACCAGAGAGATTGTGATAGAGAAAAGCTAGATCTTTCAAGGAGAGAATTCTTCACGCCTATCGTTTCAACCTTGATCTAGAGATCGTTCAAAGCTTTCAAGAGATCTTCAATCAACGATCAACCTCTTCTCAAGCATTAGTTCAACCGTTCATTCATCTTGAGAAAATCTGAAAAAGGGGTTCTTCATTTGAGTAAAGCTTTTATTGTTATATTTGCTCATTTAAGGAGCTGTTATTGTATTAATCTGTGCTCTAAATATTCTTACTCTTTGTGAGTTTTTGCTCTTGTTTTTGGAGGATTTCCAAAACAAGGAAAGGTTGATCCGAACCTGAAATCGGAGTGTTTTGGGTTTGCTTGTACCCGGGAAACAAGTGTTCTAGCTTGGGATAGCTAGTGTCGGAGTTTCCGACGTCTTGTATTCTAGCTTGGGATAGCTAGTGTCGGAGTTTTCGACGTTTTGTATTCGGGTTGAATACAAAGGATAGTGGATTGAAATTCCCAAGTGGGATCTTGGGGAGTGGATGTAGGTGCAAGGTTAGCACCGAACCACTATAAATCCTTGTGTTTGTGGTGTGCTTTATCGCTTTATCTTATTTCTTTATTATATCCTTGCAATACTGCTTTAGGTAATTAATATTGATTTAAAGCCATTGTTTTGTTCTTCATAAGTTATCTGTTGGGCTTAAAATTTTTAGAAACCCAATTCACCCCCCCCCCTCTTGGGTTGCATAGCTGGGCAACAATGTGTGATATTTTGTGGAGATTTTTTATGAGAGATTAGCTGGAGAACGTATTTACCATAGGCAAATATAAGGAGGGGTGTCCTATATTTTGTTGGTATTGTTGGTGCAGAATTTCGCCGAAGCCAGAGTTGCTGGAGTTGAGATGGCCGTGGTCGCCGTCGGAACCTGCAAGGAAAGTCTAAACCAGAGTTAGGGGTGCTCCGGTAAGACCCTCCGATACTCAAGTCAGTACTCTGCCTCAACAGAAATGGAGTGTTCGAGTGAAAATTTTAGCAGAGTTTTGGAATAGAGTTTAGAGCTTAGAAAAGAATGTATCTGTGGATCCCTTTTTATAGATGGAGAGCGTAACTGATTGATAGCGACATCTGTAATTGTCTGGTAGTGGGCTGTTCAGAGTTGCGTGGAGTTTGTTATAGAGAGTAGTGGCGTCAGGGGTCATTCAAGGTCACGTAGAGTTTGTTACAGAGAGTGGAGTGGTGTCCGTTGTCGCGACTTGCCAAAGAGTAGTGGAGCCACATGGAATCCATTGCAGAGAGCGGTGCAGGGTAGTGGCCATTGTCGTGACTTGCCGAGAGTTTGGATCTGTCGGTTGGAGCTCGACTGGGATATCTGATAGAGCGGAATGGCTCTCTATCCTGTCGATCTAGGAGAATCTCAGACATTTTCAAAACTGCTGACGAGTCTACTGTTGTCGGATACCTTAGACGCTGATACTACAGGTGGGAGTCATCTGCCATAGAAGCTCGGATGGAGACTTTCCATCGGTGAAGTCCGGTAGGAGTCCGATTGCTAGAGAAGTCCATCTGGGATTTACCAGATGTGAAAGCTCATCTGATGGTTATCCATCGGGGAAGTTCAGTTTCATGAAGAATCTGGCAGAGGATCGGTCGGCGGTGGGCTTCGGATGGCGTTGGAGAAGTTTGGCAGACATCGGAGGTGATCGATCATTATGGAAATTCAGTTGTCGGAGTTCGTCTGTCATGGAAGCTCGTCCGATATCCATCCACTATAGGAGTTCGGACAGAGTCTAGTTCTTGTAGAAGGTTGAAAGGAGATCGCTTATTGTAGAAGCTCAGTCGAAGATCGATTGTCGTGGGAGCTCGGAGTAGTGACCTGGCCGGTGGATCCTGTCCCATTGTAGAAGCTCATCTGGGATCCGACTACGAAGAAGCTCGACTGAAGTCTACCTGTAATAAAAGTTCAGAAGAAATGTGTTTACAGTAGAGGCTCGAATGAAATTTGCTTACAGTAGAGATCCGGGGTAGACCGCCCGCTGTAGGGGTTTGGAGTAGACTGCTCGTTGTAGGAGTTCGGAGAAGACCGCTCGTAGTAGAAGTTCAGAATAGACCGCTCATAGTAGAAGTTCGGAGTAAACCGCTCGTAGTAGAAGTTCGGCTCTCGCAGGAGCTCGGTTGGAATCCTGAAGGTGGTCGACCGTCGTAGAAACTTGGATGGAATCTGATTACTGTAGAAATCTTGTTGTCGAAGAAGCTTGGATATTGACGAAGTCCGAAAGGAGTTCGGAGAATAGTTGATCACTATAGAAGGTCGGCTGATAGTGAGGCCTAGAGAGCCTTTGGAGCGGCCCGATAGATGGATGGAGAAGCTCATTGTTAGAGAAGTCCGGAAGGTCGGACGGTCGAGGGGGTTCAGAGAGATGCCACACAAGGTCGAAAGTCGGAAAAGCCCTGGAAGGGTCGGTCTTTTACAAACTTTGGTCAGGGGGTATTTTATACCCAACATCAGTCTCCCTACTTTCGAGTTCGGGTTCCGAGTGAAGGAAGTACAGAGAAATTCTTGCGATTGAAGTTGCTCCCCTCGATTTTCGCACTCGATGGTTGCCAGATATTTTGGCGTTTGGTACGTTGGTCCCAGAGTCTTTTCAAATCAAAGCGATCCGAAAAGGTTTTTTCAAAATTTCCATTGGGGCGTGGCTCTAGGTATGGTGCAATAATGATTTTGTCAGCTGTCAGTCATTTTCAACAGCCTGCCATAGTGAGTGGGACATGCGGCAAGTGCAGGTTGGCCAGAGGAGATCCACGATCATAACTGCTTCGGGCCCTGTTGTCTATTTAAACACGTCCTTCTCCTTCAGGGGTTTCACTTTGCCTGAGAGAGTTCCTCGGTTTCTTCCTCTTCCCCGAGAGCTCTAGCCTCCTTTAGCATCCTTCTCAGCCTTAGGCGTCCTCCAGGTCGACTTCCATCATCCTTGCCGTCTTCCTGCACTCCTCGGGCCAACCTAGGTTAGTTCCGAAACTTCTTGCCATTTTTCTGCTCTTTCTTCTTCATATTCCGTTCATTTAGCTCCCTCGAGAGCTTGTTCGTTGTTTTTTCTAATTTTATTTTTGGGACTTTTGTGGCTTCTATTTGATCTAAAATGTCTTCCGATATCTCCTCTTCTAGTGGTTCCAGGAGTTCATCAGCCCCAGTTTCCTAGAGTCCTTGTACCATAGACGGACCCATAATCGGGATTGAACCTTGTCAGGTCTTTGCACCGGATACCATCCTCAGTTCTTTGACTCTGGATGAGCTCTCACTGATAAGGATTCAGTATGGGGTTCCACCGGAGTATGAGCTGGAGCTTCTCAGACCAACTGATCGGACTAGCGCCCCTCCTCCCGACTGATTCTATCTGTACCTGGAGGCCTTCCGTGCCGGACTGTGGCTTCCACTTCTGCCTTTTGTCGTCGTCCTCTTTCATTTTCTGAATATTTCTCTAGTCTCAGTAGCACCGAACTCCTTTAGGTTTTTGATAGAATTTCTTTCTCTTTGTAGTTTAGCTAAAGTTCGACCGACTCTTTCTTTGTTTAGGAATTTTTACACCTTCAAGCGTCATCCCTCGATAAAGGACTAGTGGTACTTCTCTCCTCAGTTCGGTAGAAAGAGGTTGCTGAAAGGTGCCTCCTCTTCTATCCACAACTGGAAGGAGAGGTTCTTCTATGTCCGATGCCCGACCTTGGAGCTAGGATTATCCCCTTGGGGCTCTTTGAGGGATTCCGCCCACTGGGCTTCTAGCCTGAAAAGGGATGACCTCGAAGCCTCCAAAAAGCTCGAGGCCTATCAAGCCCCCCTCCTCTCCGAACTTCTAAAGGAACAACTTTTGTTCAACGTCGGCCTGAGTCCTCTTAACCCTGCCGGTATCATTTTTTCTTTTTTTTTTTTTTGCTGCTTTCCCTTTCTCTTATTCCATCCTCGAGCCGTGTTGATCTCCTTTTATTGCAGACATGGATGCAGGCATGGCTCGGAGGTTAGCCCAGGGTCTCAAGACCCACAAGAGAAAAGATGCCTTAACTTCGGGGTTGGTGAAGAAAGCCAGGACAGAAGGGACAAGCTCGACCGCGCCTGCACCGGTGGCCGTTGCCGTCGAAGTCCCTTCCGACACCGAACCCGAAGTCCCCCGAGCCCTTTCAAGGATCCCCCCGACCGAGGATCCCACTCCAGAGACTCATCCCGAGGGAGCACCCGGGGCCGAAGGGAGGAGGAGAAAGAAGACCCTGGCCCGAAAGAGCCACAGTCGCAAGGTTGCCATCGAGGGGGCCAGCGGCTCTGAGGAAGACCTAAGGGAAAATCCCTTGAACAACAGGGATTTAATAAAGAGGCTGATCGAAGGGTGCATTCTGCCTGAGATCGTCGAGAGGATCGTTCTTGCTGATCATGAGCTGTGGGTCTGCGACTCTTTGGGATCTTTCCTCGAAGTAGGTTAACTTACCTTTTTTCTCCTTCTTACTCCTTTACTTAATTTATTCTTCAGCCTTTGTATCGACTCCCCGGCCCTTCTTGTAGATTGGGCACCAGCTTGTCGCCAACGTCGAGGCGGTGAAGATCACCAAGAAGGAGACAGCTTGGGTGGAGGAAGTTCGCCTGGTTGGGGCCACCCGCCTCGAGGAGAAGATCGTCGAGGTCCTAGATCTCCAGGAGGCACTGGAAAAGGAAAGACAAACCTCGTCCGATCTGTGGACTGCCTTGGAGGAGGAGAGAAAGAAGGCTGAGGCTGAGGTCTCCGAACTGAAGGCACAGGCTTTCGAGTTGAAGGCGCAGGTCTTCGAGTTGAAAGCACGGATTCCATCCCTGATCTCGGAGGTAGGGGCCCGAGCAGTGGAGGAGTTCAAGGCCTCCTCCGAGATGGAGGATCTACAGGTTCAGTTTGGCCAGGATGCCTTCATCAAGGATTTCGAACTCTGCCAAAAGAAGGTGGCTGGAAGATTCTTTGAACTGGATCTCGGCTTCCTGGATGAGGCGTCAAACGATGAAGCAGGACCATCTGAAACTGCTGCCGATCCTCCTCCAGTCGGGACCTTGTTGACTGCTGCGACCGCCGCTGCCGACCTTTCAGGGACGTCGAGCCCCTCCGCTTCTGCCCCAGAGGTCTGGAACCTCTAGCTTTGTATTTTTCCTTTGTGGTGATCTTTCTTTGTTCTCTTGTACTTGAAAATTATTCAATCAATGAAATCAGACTCTTCTTCACAGCGGTCCCCCCCTTTTTTTTTGAATTCTTTTCCTTCTCTTTTGTCTCCTTGTACTAATTTGAGTCATGGTGCCTTTGTCTCCCAACGACAGTGTCCTGTTGAAGCTCTTTCCCTGTCACAGGGAGTTCCTCTAAAGTTGACGATCCAAGACCTCAGAAGGGAAGTTTGTCAGTTGATGAAGAAATCTAAGAAGCTGGAAAATTAACTTCAACGACTGAGGAAGAGCCATTCGGAAGTCACTGTAGAGGCTATTCGCTTTCAGGACCTCCACAGAAAGCGTCTTATGAAATATACTTGGAGGAAGGCCGACTTCGTGATGGAGCTTGAGGAACTCTGAAAACATTCCAGTGATCGATCTTGGACTCAGACTTTCAAGATCAGTTCCCTTGAAGTCGAGCTGGCGGCCACATGGGAGAAGATTGGCCAGTTGGAAGGGAGCTCATCCTACCTCACAACCCAAGCCGACCGCAATCGAGACTGGTCGAAGAAGTTCTCCGACCTTCAAAAGCAGCTGCAGGATGCTGAGATGAATTACAATGCCTACCGAGTTAGCTAGAGAGGATAAGTAGAGGACTACCGAAGGAAGCTCTAAACGGCGACCGACGAAGTTGCCCGCCTTCGGAGGTAGTTGTCTGAGAGAGTCCAGCTTGCCCCCGCACAAGGCTCTGACGAGCTCCGCCCCTTGAGGGAGACCGTGGTAGAACTGTCTGTGGCCCTTGGGTGGGAGGAGGCCGAACTATGGTGGCTGAAAATCTAGCTGGTCCATGAGCAGTAGGTAGTCAAAGATGCCGAGGCGGAGTCCGAGGTCCTGAGAAAGAGGCTTCGAGAGTCAGAGGGCGAGAGTTGGTGGTTTCACCAGATGTACCAGGATATACTGCTGAGAAAGATGGAACTAGAGGAAGAAGTTGAAAACTTGAGGCAATCCCTAATAAGGACCGAAACTGAGAGCTCAATGTCGGAAGAAGCTGGGCTTCCTTAGAGCTCCTTTCTCTTTTTTTTTTGCCTTTCATCCTTCCATATATTCTTTTTCTTTTCTTATTGTCTCTCTTTTTGGCCTTCAAGGCTTTGTAATATATACTTCACTAATGAAATGAAAAAAAAATTTTCCATTATCTTGTCCATTTGGGTATTGAATTGTCGTTTACCGAACTCCTTTTGTCTTGTTAGACGCCGTCGTTGTTTGAAAGTTTTCGATCATCGCCGTGTTGATTTACCTTTTTAGTTCATGATCGTAGATCTTTTCGAGGCCATTTGAGTTTGACGCTTCCTCTCGATGCTCGAGCTTGGGGATCCGAACTTCTCGTTACTTTGAGGAAGTCGATTTCTCCTCAGCCTGTGTCGAGTTCCCTTTTAGTGACTGAGGGTTTCTTGATAGGAATATCCTCCCTCGTTGAGACGAGGTCCCTTGTGTCTTTGATGCATTTTATTTTTCACTTGTAGCTAGTGTTGTTCGTCACTTTTTCTTTTCATCTCTCCCTTTTTTTTGTGTTCGAGTGAGGGTTTTTTCTTTATTCTTAACGAGGTTATGAGAGCGTAGAGGAGCCGTTGAGGAGGCTTCCCCCCTCATCCGGTCTAGATCGACTGGATCTTTGTTCGTGTTAGGATGAGGTTCTCCTCTTGTTTCCGATAGTCAATTTTAGCTCATGTTAGGATGAGGTTCTCCTTTTGTTTCTAACGGGGCTGTGGGGGCACGTAAGGGCCATTGTGAGGGCCTCTCCCCCCATCCGGTCTTTACGTAATCGGGCCTTCGACTTTGCTCATGTTAGGACGACGTTCTCCTCATGTTCCTAATAAGGCTGTGGGGGCACATAAGGGCCATTGCAAGGGCCTCTCCCCCCATTCGGTCTCTAAGTAACCGAGCCTTCGACTTTGCTCATGTTAGGATGAGGTTCTCCTCCTGTTCCTAACAAGGCTGCGGGGGCACATAAGGACCGTTGCAAGGGCTTCTCCCCCCATCCAATCTCTAAGTAACCAAGTCTTCGACTTTGCTCATGTTAGGATGAGGTTCTCCTCCTGTTCCTAACAAGACTGTGGGGGCACATAAGGGCCGTTGCAAGGGCCTCTCACCCCATCCAGTCTCTAAGTAACCGGGCCTTCAACTTTGCTCATGTTAGGATGAGGTTTTCCTTCTATTCCAAACACACTTAATTTCGATTGAATGAGGGAGTTACTTCCTGTCGTTATAAGTTTATGCCAAAAGAATAGATATGCAAATATAAAATTTTTATTTAAGGCAAAGCTATTGGTAATACATCCACAGATTTTTGGGATCCTATAGCTGCGGAAGGTCTGCTCTCCGTCGGGGTCCTCCTGAAATGGAGTTGATAATGCCAATCGGAGGTCGATCTTCAAGCTGCTTTTCCCTCCTTGGCGGCTCTGGCTGCGGCAGGGCCCTAGGCCGATCTTCCCTACCTTCAGGTCGGCATCGAATGAATCTGTCGAGCCGACCTCGTCTGATGAGCTCCTCGATCTCATCTCGGAGCTAGATACACTCCTCTGTGTCATGGCCGTGGTCACGTTGATAGAGGCAGAACTTGTTAGGATTATGCTTCCCGGGGTGTGTGCGCATCCTTTCCGGCCTTGACAGCTGCTCCCTGACCTCCATCAGCACTTGAGTTTTTGATGCGTTGAGAGAGGCATAGCTGTGGAATCTTTTTGGGGGAGAGCTCTGTCAAACTCTGCGGTCCGGGCTCCTCTGCCTACGAGCCCAGGGAGGAGTCTGGACACGCTTGTGTCTGGAGGGAGTTCGAGAACATGGTCAAACTTCACTCGGCCTTTTTTCAACTGCGAGCTTGCTGGAGTCCCCCGCCTGCCACTGCTTTGTGGCCTTCTCATCCTTCATCTTGAAGGGTTCTTCTGCTCGAGCATATCCTTCGGCCTGAGCTAGCAAATCAGCAAAGTTCTTGGGATATTTCTTTTCCAGGGAAAATAGTAGATCGTTCTTTTGAAGACCGCCCTTCAGGGCATCCATCGCGACTGATTGATCCAAGTTTCGAACTTCCAGTGCGGCGACGTTAAAGCGATTGACGTAGACTCGGATGGATTCTCTCTCCTTTTGCTTGATGTTGATAAGGGACTCCGAACCTCTCCGAGGATGCCGACTGCTAACAAAATGAGCTGCAAACTGGTGGCTCATCTGATCAAAAGAGAAGATAGTACCTAGCTTTAGCACCGAGTACCAGTTCCTTGCTGCTCCCTTCAAGGTAGATGGGAAAGCTTGGCACAAGATGGCATCTGGTATGCCATGGAGCAGCATCATTATTCGGAAGGCCTTTAGGTGGTCAACCAGATCTGAGGTTCCATCGTAGCTTTTGAATTGGGGGAGCTTGAAGTTTGGCGAGATCGGTTCCTACATGATTATTTGAGAGAAAGGAGGGTCAGTACAGATGTCCTCACCATAAATAGGGGAGCATGGTGGAGCTCTTCGATCCATCGGTTCATCTCCTGGAGCCTTCGATCCAGGAGGTCCTCTCGACTGTGAGTCTCAAGGATCTTCTGGTAAAGTGAAGGTAGGGATCCTTCAGGAGTAGAATCGTGATCAGACTGAGGGCTCTCCACCCTTAGATTTCCCTTTCCAGGGAAGACAGGATGACTGGCCCAAGTGGCCCGCCCTACTACTGGATCTTGAAACTCCGATGATGCTCTTTCCAACCGCATTGACGCCTGCGGCTGTTACTGCTGCTGCTGCATGGCCTGCACTGCTTCGGTGAGGCTTCTGACCTGCTGAACCAGCAGGTCAAACTGCTCCATACCGACTGCCGTTGTCGGAGGAGGAGCTTGAGAAACTGGAGGCGAGGCCAGAGCCTGAGATCTGATCGCGGAGGCCGTGGATCGCCTGGTGGATGCCTTTCGGAGAGGCATTAGGTGGAGATCTAGTAGGAGAAGGAGAAGAGGACGTTGAAGAAGATGACCAGAGACAGTCCCGTTAAGCACTCCTTTAAGAACAAGGGTACTGCAAAGACACAGGGCCCTTCCTCTAGCGCCAATTCTGTTGGTGCAAAATTCTGCCGAAGCCAGAGTTGCTAGAGTTGAGATGGCCGCGGTCACCGTCGGAACCTGCAAGGGAAGTCTAAACCGGAGTTGGGGGTGCTCCGGCAAGACCCTCCGATGCTCAAGTCAGTACTCTGCCTCAACAGAAATGGAGTGCTTGAGTGAAAATTTTAGCAGAGTTTTGGGATAGAGTTTAGAGCTTAGAGAAGAACGTATCTGGGGGTCCCTTTTTATAGACGGAGAGCATAACTGATTGACAGTGACATCTGTAATCGTCTGGTAGTGGGCTGTTCAGAGCCGCGTGGAGTTTGTTACGAAGAGTAGTGGCGTCAAGGGTCATTCAAGGCCATGTGGAGTTTGTTACGGAGAGTGGAGTGGTGTCCGTTGTCGCGACTTGCCAGAGAGTAGTGGAGCCATGCGGAATCCATTGCAGAGAGCGATGTAGGGTAGTGGCCATTGTCGTGACTTGCCAGAGAGTTTGGATCTGTCGGTTAGAGCTCGACTGGGATATTTGATGGAGCGAAATGGCTCTCTATCCTGTCGATCTAGGAGAAGCTCGGATATTTTTGAAACTGCTGATGAGTCTACTGTTGTCGGATACCTTAGACGCTGATACTACAGGTGGGAGTCATCTGCCGTAGAAGCTCGGATGGAGACTTTTCGTCAGTGAAGTCCGGTAGGAGTCTGATTGCTAAAGAAGTCCATCTGAGATTCGCTAGATGTGGAAGCTTGTCTGAAGGTTATCCATCGGAGAAGCCAGTTTCATGAAGAATCTGACGGAGGATCGGCCGGCAGTGGGCTTCAGATGGAGTTGGAGAAGTTCGACAGACATCGGAGGCGATCAGTTGTTGTGGAAATCCAACTGTCGGAGTTCGTCCGTCGTGGAAGCTCGTCCGATATCCATCCGCTATGGGAGTTCGGATGGAGTCTAGTTCTTGTAGAAGGATAAAAGGAGATCGCTTATTGTAGAAGCTCGATCGAAGATCGGTTGTCATGGGAGCTCGAAGTAGTGACCTGGCCGGTGGGTCTTGTCTCATTGTAGAAGCTTGTCTGGGATCCGACTACGAAGAAGCTCGGCTGAAGTCTACTTGTAATAGAAGTTTGGAAGAAATGTGTTTACAATAGAGGCTCGAATGAAATTTGCTTACAGTAGAGATCCAGGGTGGACCACCCACTGTAGGGGTTTGGAGTAGACTTCTCGTAGTAGGAGTTCGGAGAAGATCGCTCGTAGTAGAAGTTCGGAGTAGACCACTCGTAGTAGAAGTTCAGAGTAGACCGCTCGTAGTAGAAGTTCGGCTCTCGTAGGAGCTCGATTGGAATCCTGAAGGTGGTCGACCATCGTAGAAACTTAGATGGAATCTGATTACTGTAGAAATCTCGTTGTTGAAGAAGATCGAATATTGAAGAAGTCCGGAAGGAGTTTGGAGAATAGTTGATCACTATAGAAGGTTGGTTGATAGTGAGGCCTAGAGAGCCTTTGGAGCGGCCCGATAGATGGATGGAGAAGCTCATTATCGGAGAAGTCCGGAAGGTCGGACGGTCGAGGGGGTTCAGAGAGACGCCACACAAGGTCGGAAGCCGAAAAAGCCCTGAAAGGGTCGGTCTTTTACAAACTTCAGTCGGGGGTATTTTATACCCAACAGGTATGTTTTGGGATGTGGAATTGTGAAAGAAGGTGGAATCCTGTAAGAGTCCAAGATCACTAGGACTCTTCACCCCATCTCCTTACAAGCCTATAAAAGGGGCTTTTATGGTTTCTTTTATATGTGTAAGATAACAGAAGAGAAATCTTTATGTAAAGAAAGTTTGGGCATGGTTCATGGTATGAAAAATAGAGAGGACGGTCCTCTCTCTTGGGGCGTGCACAAAAATCTGAATTTCAGATTTTTGGTTCTAAGGGTTTGAGAAGAGGGAATAAATTAGAAAAAAAATATTTTTATCCTCATCTTTTTTTTACCTCTTCATCTCCTCTACAAGTTTATCTTCAATCTCTAAAAAGGTTCCAGAGATTTAAAAAAAAGATCCAGATCGATCAAGAAGAAGGTCTTCGCACGAGCTGTCACTTTCGAGAAGATCGATCAGATCGAGGCTTCGAGTAGATTTTTCATAGAGGTCGGATGTGTGTGTGGCTGCAAACAATCAGCAAAGATCCTCTCCACCATGTCTCTCAGTAGTAGAGATCGTCGACTTATTATCATGTATGGAGTTCTAAACTCAGATAGAAGTAGATGTGATCTACTGCTCACATGCATGCATGCTGATTTTATCTTCGGATTATTTTAGAGTTTATGTACGACATAACATGTCATAGATCCTAGAGTTGGTTGATTTGATGATTAGATTATATATATGTTAGATTAATTTGATTAATCTAGTTATCTTCTGCTGAAATTTTTTTCAAAAAATTTCGAAATACGTGCATAAAATCGCCTATGCATCCCAACAATGGTATCAGGGCCTAAGTTCATTATGACATGATTTATATGTATATTAAATCTAAAATTTAATTTTATTTAGATCTGATATGTAATATTTAGATCTAAATTTAATTAATGATGGATCACACAAACTGATAAAAGATTGTCCTACTGTAGGGTTTACCTCTTATAGTGAAAAGGTTATCCTAGTTTATGCTGATCATTGATAAAATCTGATTTTATATTATGCATGTGATGTTTATGATCTGATTTAGATATGATTTAAGATTATAATTAGATCTGATATAATTTAGAATTAGATCTAAATTCATGCATATATGATATGTGATTAGATTAGATGATCCGATTAGCAAGTACTTGAATTGGGTTGACCACCAGGCCGTCCAGTCGTAGGAGCCAGAAGGGTTTAAAGGCCCTCTCCTCCCATTCGATGGGGTGCTCTTATGACGTATAGGGGTACCATGTGATTAGATCCTAGAAAGAAGTATGCAAAAGAAAAAAATTATTTTTTTATAAAATCCTAGATCTTGAAATCCTAGATTTGTTGTATGTGATACAAAGTTGTATAAAATATAAGACATCTAATCTATGTGATTAAAATTATTTTAATCATAAAAAAATAAAATTTTAAATTATAAAAAATTTTAGATATGATCTAAAAATATTATAATTGATTTTATTTTAGTATTATGCAAGAATTTTTAGATTTGAAACTCTTTGAATCATACTCGCATAATTACTGATTCTACCCAGTTTTGAATTGAGTCAACCCTATCTCCTTGTGTACTCGGCTCAATAGTGATTGAGTCGATCCAGTTTCAGAATAAAAATTTTTACATAAATTTGTTATAAATTATTTACAAAATGAAAGGATGAAATTGTTTCAAACCATAACCTTAACCATATTGATGCAAAACTTAATTGAGAATTAAGTATTGAGTTGATTAGATCTAAAATTATAATTTGAGATCTAATGATATTACATAAAATATGAGACATGGGTTAGCTCAAATCAGATCCTCTTAATTGGGTTAGACCTAAAGTTAGAATTAAAAAGTTAATGAACTAACTAGAGAAATTGATTAAATCTAACCAAATATTGAATTAGATTAAATCAAGATTTCTCTAGAACTAATACAATAGTTATAGATGGTCAAGTCCATATCTTTGATTAGACCAAATAGACTTTGATTATGACTCAGTGGTTGAACCTGAATCATTAGATTGATCAAATCGAAACTAATTAATCAATTGGTGTCTAAGATAAGTTCGGCATTTCGATCGGTGGTTTTTAATTGAGAACAGCTTATTTGGCCAGTTCGATGGTGTCTAAGGTAAGCTTAGCAGACCTTCCCACCGATCTCACTTATCTGATCAATTTGATGAATTATGTCTTGATTAGACTGCTAAGTAATTTGAGTTGACCCATGCCATTAAGATTGATCAGTGTGATTAATCTAGGTGTCATGTCAACTAGTATGACCTTGATCCAATTCAACGACTTAGTGAAGTTAGTGGGAGGATTGCTGTTTACTGGTTGATCTTTTTTCATCTCTTCTCTAAACTGATTCTTAAATCTTCTAAATTATTAGATCCATAAAATGAGCTAGTTATGGGGATAACTAGATTATAGCCTCTCATTAATGTGAATGATAATGGGTCTATTATTTTTGATTGACATTGCAGGTGCCATCCATCTGATGTTCTCTCTGAATGATAAAATTATTATTTATCATATGATGACTCTGTTGTACTATCTGATGATGGTTGGGTTGATCGAGTCTTTCTCGGACCTGATCATTTATTAGTTAGAAGAACTGAGTAGGTTCATGTTAATGGTTTGACCTAACCAGAACTTTCAGTGGAGGCCCATCACCTACTGAAATAAAATTTAGGATAAAATTAATTACTAAAAATTATTTGAAAAAATAATTGGTTGAGAACCTACCCATTGATGCATATGGATTGATCAAGCCATCCTCGAGCCTATATGCAGTCTGTGTGGATTCTAGTACCTACTAACGAATTAAGATAATTTCTTGGATTGAAGGTAGAGGTTACAAATTCGACTAAAATAGTTGAAGAACCTTTAGACTAAAGTCCAAGTCTTTAGGATTAATCAATTCATAAACATAGAGGTCTTGTCTTTATACTAAAGTCCGTTGCTCCATTCACTGTTTGATAGTGACTAATTTATAAGATCTAACTTCGATAATTGGTATCAAAAGTTGCAAATAGTTTTAGAGTGTGAATGGGTCCTAAATATGATTATGGATCCAGCACATGAAGTTTCCACATCCAACACATGTGATGCGATCAAAGGTACTTATCAGAAGTGGCCACATGATCAAATCACCATGTGGTGTTTTTGAGAGCAGCAAAAAATATGAATTTAGTTGCAAATTCGATGATGCTCAGTGGGAAAAAATTTTTTAAATATTGAAGGAGTTTTTTCATACCTCTGAAGATGTGTCTTCAGTGAAAAAATAATTTTTTGAGAAAGAAAAAAAAAGAAGGTGCAAAAGAGTCATGCTTTGGCTAGTGAGTTCGAACTGACAAAAGAGTCTTAGATTAACCTAGTCTGGTAGAATCCCTTGATTCAAATAGACAAAGGAAGAGAAATTAGCAAAGGGTTATGAGACAAGATACTTATATGATAATACCTTGTGATTTCTCTATCTGTGACATTACTACCTAGATATTAGATATCAAAAATCTATACAAATTGTTGCAATGACTTCAGATTAGTAAAAAATTTGAAAATATCAAGAGATTTCTGAACGTTAGTGTTGGAAGTCATATTCCAATCCTGATTTTAGGAATCATCGAGCTTATTTTCAATTCCAACAATATCATTTTAGTGATTGTCACTATTGTCTAATAATTTTATAATTTTATTATGAATGATATCAAAATCATGTAGACAACTAAAAAATGACATTTATGAATAGTTATAGCCTGTTAGTGTAATGTACACAATCAAATAAACTCCCTAAAGTAGATAATGTCATGAAAGCCTACCTTTGGTAATTTAGGCTCAGTCATATAAATAAGAATAGGATCAACAGGAGATAATTCTTGAGGTCAATGATTGTGAATCATTGTCAACTTGTTAATCCTATCTTTTTAGTAAGATGATCAAGTCACCTTTTGCTGAAAAAGGTGAACAAGCCAATGATGTTTTGAATCTGATATATACTGATGTATTGGATCTATGAACATGTTTACCATAAATTTAAATTATTTAAAATATTCAAATAAGTTCATAATAAGGTAGAGAAACATCTTGAAAGAGCATTAAAATTTTTTGATCAGACCAAAGAGGAGAATGCATTTCAAGTAAGTTTTGATATATTTAGAGGAGAATAGGATTCTCTTCTATTGGAATCGACTTTGTTAGATATAGTTCAATCCATGATGGGGTTTAAAAGTATGCCAGTCTCCTTTTAAGATTATGCTCTTGAGACTACTTGTTATGTTCTGAACTAGATTCTGAATTAATTAGTTGCAATGACTCCATATGAGATATGGACTAGGCATAAACCGATACTTTCTTACCTTGGGGTTTGGGAGTGTTTATTTTATGTCGAGCATTTGCAGACTGATTAGCTTGGATCCCGATCCTATATATATTATTTTGTAGGATAACCAAAAAATCTAGAGGATATAACTTCTACTATGCTAAAGAATAAGAGTTGTTCGGCATTCTTTTCAGAAAAAGAGTACCTTGGTGAAGGTATTGATGCCTTTAATGTAAAACTTATGAAGTTTGATAGGTAGAAGAACCAACACAATCTAGTGAACCCATAGAACTGGATTTGATCAGATCAAACTTGGAACCCATTGTCGATGCACCATTAAGGAGATCTAGTAGAGTACCACGTCCGTTGGATAAATACTTCGGGATCTAGTTCTGGGACGTGATCCTGTTGAACTTGATGAGAACAACAAGGATTTGATCACCCACATGGATGCCATGCAGAGGTTTGACTCTGAATAATGGCTTGGAGCCATAGGTCCGAAATGGAGTCTATGAAGGTCAACGGTGTATGGATACTTATTGATCTACTCAAAGGGGTAAAATCCATAGAGTGTAAGTGAATCTCCAATAGGATCAGAGTAGCACAGACGAGAAGGTGGAGACCTACAAAACTCGTCTGATTACCTAAGGATATTGTTAACATTATGGTATTGACCATAACGAGATATTTTCTCTTGTGGCAATACTAAATATTTTGAAGATCGAATGTGCATTTTGATAAGTGATCAAAATGCATGGCTTTGTTGAGAATGAAGAAGAACCCTACAAATATAAATGAGTTAATAGTTCTATAAATATATTTCTTGTCTTGTATGTGAATGAAAATTTCTTAATCGAAAATGACATTCCATATATTACAGAGAATAAAAATTTTGCTATTATCATAGTTCTTCATAAAAGATTTTGAGAAAAGCATCTCTCATCCTAGTGATGAAGATCTATAGAGATAGATCTAAGAGGCTGCTTGAATTTTTTTAGTCCAATATACATAGGATATTTATGAGTAGAATTTGTTCTATCATTACGCCATGTATAAGATCGGATATGGTATACTCACTAGGGTAGTGAGTGGATACTTGCAAGATTTGGGTTAAAATCTGTCACGTCCCAAATCCGGGACATAACACGACCATGCTACTGAGGGATGGAGCCCACGATAACATGAAGCCAATCCATCATAATCATCTAAAATCCATCAAATAAAAAGATTCAATTCCATTATTCATCAAATAATCAAACCAATATTGGTTCAGAGCATCTAAATCCAAAAGCAAGTACCAACCCAAATCTCAACATTCATAAATAATTATAAATTCATGATTATAAAATAAACTAAACTTCTGCTACCAAATTTTCAAGCTTGCTATGCAGATCTTCAAGCCTAGATTTCTTTTGCCGATCCTAACCTTATTTTTCTATTCAAATAAAAAGAAAACAAAAAGAATATGAGCTACACTAGCCCAGTAAGTAAAATTTGCACTTCTTTATCGGATCAAGCATAAGTTTTTCATGATAATACAATATTTAAAAAATAACAGGTAATACAAAATAAAGTATTTCATAGAGCATATAACAAAACAAGTTATAAATTCATCATGCATGCATAAATCATGTATATTTCACAATCATGAATCGTAAATCATTTTCATCATGTATTCATGTCATGTTTTAAAATATTACTCACAGATATTCATGCTAAGGTCACTATTATACCCGTGATAGGACCATGTTTCTTAATTGACAGAGTTCTTAATTCATGTGCCAACTTTATACCCACTAGCAGGACCATGTTTCATGTGGATGCTAGCTTCGGATGTCGACCTTCTCGAAGGAATTCATTCATAGCCATCTGAGAGCCTTTGAAATCATTATATCTTTTTCTTAAAGCATACATATACATAGATGGAAAAATAATAAAATTCATGCTTCATAATCATGCTATTTTCATAAGACATATTCATGAAATCAATGCTCATAATAAAATATACTTTTTCATATCACATATGCTGATCCTTATTTTATGAAAAATTATGATTTCATCAATAGCAATTCTTTGCATAAAAATATGATCATTTAAAAATAAATAAGGAGCATAAGATCTACTTATCTCGTTCATCTTAGATCCTCAGACTTCGTTAGAAGAATCAGCTAATCCTATTTAAATATCAAATCATCATCAATTTTTATTCCATGAATATAATAAGATTAAATCATAAGGAAAGAGGACTGTTGTCCGAATGTGTTGGACCATTCAGATATCAGGGTAATTTAGGGTCTCTGATCTGAGAGTCAGATTTAAGTGACTTGATCAAAAAATTATGAAGCATGAATTAGATCAAGATCAATCAATAGAGTTCATTAATAATGAATTTGAAAGATACTTGATATGATCAAATGAGATTGACATACAGCACGAATATCAAAGCAACTTTGGATCATCTTGTTAGAGTCAACATGAGCTCCTAAAAGATGAAGGCATGACTTGGTATAGGATTCATAGATCTTCTTAGAAAGAGAAAGTCATTCATGAGAGAGAAAGTAAAGAGAGAAAATGGAGAGAGAATTTTCGTATCCTTCAAAAGTGGCAATCATGATTGAGATCATTAGAGGTTATATTAGGGTGACTTAATATGGATTAACCATGATCGATGTTATCAATTTCGAATATGGATCGGATCGGGATCCAATCTTCTGCACGAATTTTGGAGCAGTCTCAGGTCATCTTATTTTCATCTCAAGTTTATCCTAGGGTCTATAAAGCAATTAGAGAGAGAGAATGATCCTAGAAAGATAAAATTCATAAAAAGAGATAAAAAATCTAGAGAGAGAAAATAGAGAAAGAATTTAGAGAGAGAAAATATAAAGAAAATGTAGAGAGAGAAAGTCCAATTTTAGAGAGAGAAAGACTTAAGAGAGAGATGAGACAAACTTTTTCTCACATATATTTATTATTATTATTATTATTTTCTTTTTCTTTTCTTTTTCTTTTTCCTTTTTCTTTTCTTTTTCTTTTTCTTGTTCTCGTGGCCTTCTTTGGCCGAAACAAGGGACCTAGAGGTCCCCGTGCTCATGGCCATTCCCCGCCCAATGGTGGCCAGTGGCAAGGGGTGACCCTCCCATGCTCGGAGGCCAAAGCCGGCGGTCGGCGGTGACCGTCGGTGCCAAAAACAATCAAGAAAAGGGAGAGAAGAACAGGGCTTTCTTCTCCGACGAAATTCGATGGCTCCTGTCACCGACGGTCGTGTCCATAGGCATGAAAAAGAAGGGAGAGAAAAGAAAAAGAGGAGGAAGGACTTACCACAGCCTCCGATGACCCCCATCGACGTGAAATTGCGACGAGCACGAGTCGAGGGGCCACGGCTTCAATCGAAAAAATCGAAGAAGAACTCCGGCGATCGTCGGTGACTGTTGTGTCCTCTCTTAGAGGAGAGGAGGGGGGTTCTTATAGGGCTCATCCTAGGATCTTTTAATGGCCCTAGGACTCCGATTCCTGATCAAAACCGAAAAAGGGGAAGACTCCGATCGGGAGTCTTCTTCCCTATTTTTTTTTTTCTAGGTGGGCTTTGTGGCTTTAGGCCCAATGGACCAGGTTATCACATTTTACCCCCCTAAAAAAAAATTTCATCCTCGAAATTTAACATACCTTCATTTTCAAATAAGTGTGGATATCTCGTCTTCATATTATCTTCAAGCTCCCACGTAGCCTCTCTCTCTTCATGATTACTCCAATGAATCTTCACATATGAAATGATGCGCCGTCTTAGAACTTGCTCTTTTCGATCAATAATTCAGAGAAAAATTTTTTCATAGATTAAATTTTCATAAACTTATAATGGCTCATACTTTATCACATTATTTGGATCAGGTATAAATTTTCTCAGTAGTGAAGCATGAAAGATATTGTGCACTTAGAATAAATCTGGTGGTAAAGCAAGTTCGTAAGTAACATCTCCTACTCGGCTCAAAATTTTAAAAAATTTAATATATCGTGGACTCAGCTTGCCATGTTACCCAAACCTCATGATACTTTTTGTAGGTGATACTTTTAAAAAATTATGATCGCTGACCTGAAATTTCAATTCTCTTCTTTTTCTATCTGGCCAACTCTTCTGTCTATCCTGTGCTGCCTTGAGTCTTTCCTTGATCAGATAGATTTTCTCTCTAGCATCATTTTATTATCAGTAAAATCCTTCCTTATCTACAACTAACATATTTCATAATATCTTTTGATTTAAAAGATTAATATTTTTAATCAATTCAGACCATCATGCTTTTGCTGCGTACTTTGATCTCAACTTACCAAATTATCTAAGTCTATCAAAAATAAAAATATCTTTGTATATTAAATCAATCAAAGATAGATCCAACTTTTAGATTTCATATAAAATTTATGATAAAATTTAAGATTTTCTTGTCATTACTATCTCTTAGGTATAGCATATCAAAATTAAATCTTCATCCACCTTCTATGTTTGAACTTATTACATAAGCTTCACCACTCCTCAAGAATCCAATATGTCTAGAATTAATTTAAGTTAACCTTCGATTTATCTTACAATCATTTAGATAATTTTTAAACCAACCTTTCTTTGCAAAGAAATTAACATTAAAATCAGCAAAATTATCATGTCCTTTATCCATATAGGTTTAGCATTCCAATGTCATCGAATATACCCAACATAATATATCAATACCTCCCACTTTATTCTAAGGTCAACACTTCTTGTACTTAGGTCAACCTTGCTAATTGAAATCTAAGATATAACTCATCAATTCTATTATAGACATCATATGCCACTTATGCATAAATTTTATCATAATACCTATTGATTCAAAATCAAATTATTGAATCCTTTCTTTTATATCTATCATGTTCCTCATGATCTTAGCCTCAAGTTCAAATATCACTAAAGTCACAATCTCGAATAATGATAACCTTAAGTTCAAATACCATTTAAGTCATATTCTCTAGTGATCATAACCTAAACTTTATATCATTCTATCACGTCCTTAATGATCATAATCTTAAGCTCTGATATTATCCATTATACTCCACTCGGTCACATTCTATTGATCATACATAAAATTTTGATATCACTTTATAATCTCAATGATCTTAAACCTAAGCTCTGATATTATTCTATCATATCCTAATCATTTATATTATAATCTGTAATGATCATAATCTAAGCTCTGATATCATAAAATGTCACGTTCCAAATCCGGGATATAACATGACCATACTACTGAGGAATGGAGCCCACGACAACATGAAGCCAATCCATCATAATCATCTATAATCCATCAAATAAAAAGATTCAATTCCATTATTCATCAAATAATCGAACCAATATTGATTCAGAGCATCTAAATCTAAAAGCAAGTACCAACCCAAATCTCAACATTCATAAATAATTATAAATTCATGATTATAAAATAAACTAAGCTTCTGCTACCAAATTTTCAAACTTGCTATGTAGATCTTCAAGTCTGAATTTCTTTTGTCGATCCTAACCTTATTTCTCTGTTCAAATAAAAAGAAAATAAAAAGAATATGAGTCACACTAGCCTAGTATGTAGAACTTGCACTTCTTTATCGGATCAAACATAAGTTTTTTATGATAATGTAATATTTAGAAAATAACAGGTAATATAAAATAAAGCATTTCATAGAGCATATAACAAAACAAGTTATAAATTCATCATGCATGCATAAATCATGTATATTTTACAATCATGAATCGTAAATCATTTTCATCATGTATTCATGTCATGTTTCAAAATATTGCTCACAGATATTCGTGCTAAGATCACTATTATACCCGTGATAGGACCATGTTTCTTAATCGACAGAGTTCTTAATTCATATGCCAACTTTATACCCGCTGGTAGGGCCATGTTTTATGTGGATGCTAGCTCCGGATGTCGACCTTCCCGAAGGGATTCATTCATAGCCATCTGAGAGCTTTTGAAATCATTATATCTTTTTCTTAAAGCATACATATACATAGATGAAAAAATAATAAAATTCATGCTTCATAATCATGCTATTTTCATAAGATATATTCATGAAATCAATACTCATAATAAAATATATTTTTTCATATCACATATGCCGATTCTTTTTTATGAAAAATTATGATTTCATCAATAGCAATTCTTTGCATAAAAACATGATCATTTAAAAATAAATAAGGAGCATAAGATCTACTTACCTCGTTCATCTTAGATCTTCAAACTTCGTTAGAAGATCAGCTAATCTTATTTAAATATCAAATCATCATCAAATTTTATTCTATGAATATAATAAGATTAAATCATAAGAAAAGAGGACTGTTGTCTGGATGTGTCGGACCATCCAGATACCAGGGTAATTCAGGGTCTCTGATCTGAGAGTCAGATTTAAGTGACTTGATCAAAAAATTGTGAAGCACAGATTAGATCAAGATCAATCAATAGAGTTCATTAATAATGAATTTAAAAGATACTTGATATGATCAAATGAGGTTGACATACAGTACGGATATCAAAGCAACTTTGGATCATCTTGTTAGAGTCAACATAAGCTCCTAAAAGATGAAGGTATGACTTGGTACAGGATTCATAGACCTTCTTAGAGAGAGAAAGTTAATCATGAGAGAGAAAGTAGAGAGAGAAAGTGGAGAGAGAATCTTTGTATCCTTCAAAAGTGGCAATTATGATTGAGATCATTAGAGGTTATATCAGGATGACTTAATATGGATTAACCATGATCGATGTTATCAATTTCGAATATGGATCAGATCGGGATCCAATCTACTGTATGAATTTCGGAGCAGTCTCAGGTCATCCTATTTTCATCTCAAGTTTATCCTAGGGTCTATAAAGCAATCAGAGAAAGAGAATGATCCTAGAGAGATAAAATCCATAAAAAAAGATAAAAAGTCTAGAGAGAAAAAATAAAGAGAAAATTTAGAAAGAAAAAATATAGAGAGAAGGTAGAGAGAGAAAGTTCAATTTTAGAGAGAGAAAGACTTAAGAGAGAGAGATGAGAGAAACTTTCTCTCACATATATTTTTTTTTTATTATTATTATTTTTTTTTCCTTTTTCTTTTCTTTTTCTTTTTCTTTTTCTTATCTTTTTCTTTTTCTTTTTCTTTTCTTTTTCTTTTTCCTTTTTCTTTTCTTTTTCTTGTTCCTGTGGCCTTCTTTGGCCGAAACAGGGGACCTAGAGGTCCCCGTGCCTTTGACCGGCCGATCACGGCCATTCCCCGCCCGATGGTGGCCGACGATAAGGGACGACCCTCCCGTACTCGGAGGCTGAAGCCGACGGTCGGTGGTGATCGTCGGTGCCAAAAAAAATCAGAAAAAGGGAGAGAAGAACAGGGCTTTCTTCTCCGACGAAATCCGACGGCTCCTGTCACCGACGGTTGTGTCCACAGGCATGAAAAAGAAGGGAGAGAAGAGAGAAAGAGGAGGAAGGATTTACCACAACCTCCGATGACCCCCACTAGCGTGAAATCATGGCGAGCATGAGTCGAGGGGCCGCGGCTTCAATCGAGAAAATTGGAGAAGAACTCCGACGATCGTCAGTGACTGTTGTGTCCTCTCTTAGAGGAGAGGGGGGGGGGTTCTTATAGGGCTCATCCTAGGGTCTTTTAATGGCCCTAGGACTCCAATTCCTGATCAAAATCGGGGAAGGGAAAGACTCCGATCGGGAGTCTTCTTCCCTCTTTTTTTTTCTTGGTGGGCTTTATGGCTTTAGGCCCAGTGGGCCGG
>NC_025996.2:88745951-88762086 GCF_000442705.2 Elaeis guineensis
AATGGTTTGACTTAACCAGAACCTTCAGTGGAGGCCCATCACCTACTGAAATAAAATTTAAGATAAAATTAATTACTAAAAATTATTTGAAGAAATAATTGGTTGAGAACCTACCCATTGATGCATATGGATTGATCGAGCCATCCTCGAGCCTATATGCAGTCTGCGTGGATTTTAGTACCCACTAACAAATTAAGATAATTTTTTGGATTGGAGGTAGAGGTTATCAATTCGACTAAAATAGTGGAAGAACCTTTAGACTAAAGTCCAAGTCTTTAGGCTTAATTAATTCATAAACATAGAGATCTTGTGTTTTTCTTTCAGTTATGGCTAGATGTCCGTTGCTCCATTCACTATTTGACAGTAACTAATTTATAAGACCCAACTTCGATAATTGGTATCGAAAATTGTAAATAGTTTTAGAGTGCGAATGGGTCCTAAATATGATTATGGATCTAGCACTTGAAGTTTCCATATCCAACACATGTGATGCAATCAAAGGTACTTATCAGAAGTGGCCACATAATCAAATCACCATGTGGTATTTTTGAGAGCAATGAAAAATATGAATTTAGTTGCAAATTCGATGATGCTCAGTGGGAGAAAATTTTTTAAATATTGAAGGAGTTTTTTCACACCTCTGAAGATGTGTCTTCAGTAGGATAATAATTCTTTGAGAAAGAAAAAAAAGAAAAAGGTACAAAAGAGTCATGCTTGGGCTAATGAGTCCGAACTGACAAAAGAGTCTTAGATTAACCTAGTCTGGTAGAATTTCTTGATTCAAACAGACAAAGGAAGAGAAATTAGCAAAGGGTTGCTAGACAAGATATTTATATGATAATATCTTATGATTTCTCTATTTGTGACACTACTACCTAGATATTAGATATCAAAAATCCATACAAATTATTGCAATGACTTCATATTAGTAGAAAATTTGAAAATAGCAAGAGATTTCTAAACGTTAGAGTTGGAAGTCGTATTTCAATCCTGATTTTAAGAATCGTCGAGCTTATTTTTCATTCCAACAATATCATTTTAGTGATTGTCACTATTGTCTAATGATTTTATGATTTTATTATGAATGATATCAAAATCATGTAGACAACTGAAAAATGATATTTATGAATAGTCATAGCCTGTTAGTGTAATGTACACAATCAAATAAACTCCCTAAAGTAGATAATGTCATGAAAGCCTACCTTTGGTAATTTAGGCTCAGTCATATAAATAAGAATAGGATCAACAGGAGATAATTCTTGAGGTCAATGATTGTGAATCATTGTCAACCTGTCAATCCTATCTTTTTAGTAAGATGATCAAGTCACCTTTTGCTGGAAAAGGTGAACGAGCCAATGATGTTCTGAATTTGGTATATACTGATGTATTGGATCTATGAACATGTTTATCATAAATTTAAATTATTTAAAATATTCAAATAAATCCATAATAAGATAGAGAAATATCTTGAAAGAGCATTAAAATTCTTCGATCAAACCAAAGAAGAGAATGCATTTCAAGTAAGTTTTGACATATCTAGAGGAGAATAGGATTCTCTCCTATTGGAATCGACTTTGTTAGACATAGTTTGATCCATGATGAGGTTTAAAAGTATGCCAGTCTCCTTTTAAGATTATGCTCTTGAGACTACTTGCTATGTTCTAAACTGGATTCTGAATTAATTAGTTGCAAAGACTCCATATGAGATATGGACTAGGCATAAATTGATACTTTCTTACCTTGGGGTTTGGGAGTGTTTGTTTTATGTCGAGCATTTGCAGACTGATTAGCTTGGATCCCGATCCTATATATATTATTTTGTAGGATAACCAAAAAATCTAGAGGATATAACTTCTACTATGCTAAAGAATAAGAGTTGTTCGGTATTCTTTTCAGAAAAGGAGTACCTTGGTGAAGGTACTGATGCCTTTAATGTGAAACTTATGAAGTTCAACAGGTAGAAGAACCAACATAATCTTGTAAACCCATAGAACCGGATTTGATCAGATCAAACTTGGAACCCGTTGTAGATGCACCATTAAGGAGATTTAGTAGAGTACCACGTCCGTTGGATAAATACTTCGGGATTTAGTTTTGGGACGTGATCCTGTTGAACTTGATGAGAACAACAAGAATTTGATCACCTACATGGATGCCATGCAGAGGTTTGACTCTGAATAATGGCTTGGAGCCATAGGTCTGAAATAGAGTCTATGAAGGCCAACGGTGTATGGATACTTATTGATCCACTCAAAGGGGTAAAACCCATAGAGTGTAAATGGATCTCCAATAGGATCAGAGTAGCACAGACGAGAAGGTGGAGACCTACAAAACTCATCTGATTATCTAAGGATATTGTTAACATTATGGTATTGACCATAACGAGATATTTTCTCTTGTGGCAATACTAAATATTTTGAAGTTGGAACATGCATTTTGATAAGTGATCAAAATGCATGGCTTTGTTGAGAATGAAGAAGAACCTTACAAATACAAATGGGTTAATTGTTCTATGAGTATATTTCTTATCTTGTATGTGAATAAAATTCTCTTAATCAAAAATGACATTCCTTATATTACAGAGAATAAAAGTTTCGCTATTATCATAGTTCTTCATAAAGGACTTTGAGAAAAGCATCTCTCATCATAGTGATGAAGATCTATAGAGATAGATTTAAAAGGCTGTTTGAATTTTTTTCAATCCAATATACATAGGATATTTATGAGTAGAATTTGTTCTATCATTACACCATGTATAAGACCGAATATGGTATACTCACTAGGATAGTGAGTGGGTACTTGCAAGATTTGGGTTAGAATCACTGGCAGGACATCTTTAAGTATTTAAGAAATACTAAAGATTGGTGATTCGGTTGTGGAGAATCTGACTTAAAATTTATGAAATATGACTTCAATTTTTAGTTGGATATAATAATAGCACGAACGTGCTGGAATACATCCTTACCTTAAATAAGGGAGCAATCTGCTGGTAAGGTTCCAAGTAGAAAAATATAGTCAAATTCAAATTGCAAGACAGAATGCATTGCAGCATTCAATGCTTGCAAAAAAGCTATGCGATTGTACAAGTTCATTGGCAAGTTAGGAGTGGTACCATCCGATGATGATCCTACTATATTGTACAGCACTAGACCATAGCTCATGTCAAGGAGCCAAAGTCCATTAGCTTACTAGGCATTTTGCATTGCTACCATCTTATTGATAAATCTATTAAGGTGACATCAATCTTTAGAAGATCAATGAAAAGAACTTGACCAATCTATTTACTAAAGTTTAGTATCTAGAGTTTTGAGATGATAAATCGAAGATGGGTATATGATACTATACTGATTGACTTTAGTCCAAGTGAGAGCTATTGAAAAATGTGTCCTAAAGCCAATCATGTGATGATTGTGCTAACTGTAATTGTATATGAATTGATAAATAATAAAAGTTATTTGATATTTTTCATCACAAAGATACATCTTCTAACAAACTCTTATATTGTGATGAAGTTCTTAAGACTATCTTGATCGATAAAGGAAGATTTATCACGTAGTCCTTAAATTGGTTCGTGACCAAATGATACGCTATTACTAGGATGATAGCGATATCAAGTGTAGGTCGTTGTGTGCCATATGTATTGGTTGTCCTCGTAACCAAATAGTATGATGATATTGGTATGATATGCAGGTGAGATGTAGGAGTATATCATCACTGAACGTGACCAACTACGGAGCACTCTACTATTAAGAGTAGCTCGCGAAGGGTATGGGTATAAGTATCCCTCCGATCTGAGATCACCACGGTGACTTGCAAGCAACTCACTGTACTTTAGTATCAGACTAACTGAGTTTTTAATTCAGTAATGAAAGATTTTTAGGTACAGTCAAGTACTTGTCAAGTCGGTACGTGAGTCAAGATGGGATTGACTCCTCCGAATTAGTAGGAGATATGCATCAGTGTATTTCAATTTAGCAAAACCTGAGCCTGGATAATCCATGTGATGGATTTGAAAAAGATTAAAATATAATATGGATGACTTATCTAGGATTGACAGTTAAATCCTAGATCATCCTCGAGCATTAGAGTCAAAGGGATGAATTATACGGTAACCATATGCCAATAGGTTCTTGAATGTTGCTTCACCATCATTCGATCTATCCGAACGTCGGGTCATCATTGCTAGATGGTTACATCAATTGGTTCAAGAAGATATTCCTATACTATCGACTTAGGTTTGAACTTATGAGTCACACTCAAAAGAAGTTTCTGACTGATCATGTGGCTGATCAATGATTGAAAATCATTCAAGGGCTTAATCATCAATTCAATTATGGTTAACCTTATGCAAAAGTTATAATAAATTAATTTACTAAGTGTTAGTGAATTAATAAAAATTAATTAGTAATTAGATTGCTAATTAGTCCAATTTGATTAAGTAAATAGGATTAAATAAAATCTAATTGAATTAGATTTAATTAGGTTTAACCCGATTAGGTTATAAGATGACCTAATCGCTAAGGAAGGATTGTCTCTGATTTGATTAGGACTTTGATTCAATCAATTCTTAATTTGATTAAAATTTGATTAAAAATTTATGAACCTAACTAGATTAAATTTTATATATTTTATTTAGGCTAAACTAAATGTGATTTGGTTTGGATTCAAATAAGAAAATTAAGAGTCCTTATTGGAATAGGACTCTTCTCCCTTGCACAACCTAGTTTGCACGTCATATATCTCTATGCACAAAATTATTTTGTATGAAATTTTTTCACACCAAAGAGTCCTTTTACTTCTCTATCTCATGTCTAAATTTAATTTAGTTTTGGTAAAAGAAAGATTCTAAAATTGGATTCCAAAATATTTCTTATTAGGAGAATCTGTTCTCATCCAGATCAACCTCTCCATGTCAATAATTTTTTTCTCCTTATATGTGAGATATTTTGAGGAGATTTTCATGGGCGATCATCTAGAGAACTAATTTACTATAAAAAAATATGAGAAGGGGCATTCCATATTTTTTTGGTATGTTTTGAGCCATGGAATTGTGAAGGGAGGTAGAATCCGTAAGAGTCTAGGATCACTAGGACTCTTCACCCTACCTCCTTACAGGCCTATAAAAGGATCTTTTATGGTTTCTTTTATGTTTGTAAGATACCAAAAGAGAGATCTTCATGTGAAGAAAGTTTGGGTATGGTTCATGGCGTAAAAAATAGAAAGGAGGGTCCTCTCTCTTGGGGTGTGTGCAAAAATCTGAATTTCATATTTTTGGTTCTAAGAATTTGGGAAGAGGGAATAAATTAGAAAAAAATTATTTTCTTCTCTATCTTCCACCTCTTCATCTCCTCTATAAGTTCATCTTCAATCTCTGAAAAGGTTAGATCAGCCAAGAAGAAGGTCTTCGCGCGTGCTAGTACTCCCGAGAAGATCAATCAAATCGGGGCTTTGGGTGGATTTTTTATAGAGATCGGATGCGTGTACAGCTACAAGCAGCTAGCAAGAATCTTCTCCACCATGTCTCTCAATAGTGGAGATCATCGACGCATGATCAGGTATGGAGTTCTGAACTCAGATTAGAAGTAGATATGATCTATTGCTTACATGCATGCATGCTGATTTTATCTTCAAATTATTTTAGATTTTATATGCAACATAACATGTCGTAGATCTAGTGTAGGTTGATTTGATGATTAGATCATATGCATATTAGATTAATTTGATTAATCTAGTTATCTTTTACTATAATTTTTTTCAAAAAAATTCAAAATACATACATGAAATAGCCTACGTATCCCAACAAGAAATCTTTCTTGCACTAGAATTCTCTTCTCATATGGGCTGACCAACACCTGAAATGATGCTAGTTTGGGGCATCCCATGTGGGTGAGGGATTTGGTGCAAGTGGTTGTTATCTGTGATGGCAATTCTATCTCATGTAGGAATTTTTTTTCATGAGTATTGGATTGATTCAAATTAGATTTGAGTTAGGACTCCTATACTTATTGGGTCATGAGAATCATTTATAAATAGAGAGGGTCTCTATTTATGGATGCATGGCAAACAAATCAGATTGAGAGAAGAGAGAAAGAGAGAGAGAGGCATGTGAAGAGAGAAGCCCTTCTTCTTCTCCTTAGCCTCTTTCTTTGGTGCCCCCCTCCTCCCTTAGGCATGGGCCCTCCTTGGGCATCCCACCTGTTGGTGTGAGGTGTCACACCAGTATATCTCCTCTCTCGTTTGATTAGATTGTGAAAATCGGAGTTCACCCTACATTCCTGCGGCGTCTGGAGTGCGTGCGAAGTAGAGGATCTGCACTTCCATGCCTCCATGAAGATTTAATTTAGATTATTTAAGATTTGATCTCTGATTTCACTGCTAATCAGGTAAAGATTTGATCCTTATTCATGTAGACTAATAGAAAAATTTTAGATGCAACCTGGGTCATCCGAAGAGAAACAGTTTCCCTTCTCTTCAATTGGTATCAGAGCAGGTCTGAAATACATGCATGCATAATTAAATTTTTTGAGATTAATTATATAAGATGTAATTTAGATATTAAATCTGATTTAAGTCATTTGTATAAATTTTTTGATCTAATTTTGATTGGATTAGATGAGCCTAATCAATTATTGATTAAGGTTGTTATAAGTTTGTTATAATAGAATTCTGCTGTTGCTAAATTTTTGATGGAATAATAATATGAATTAAAATTATTTTAAATTTATTTTAATAAAATTTTAATATTATTATTTTTATAATGAAGTGGGGTTTATTTCAAATCTAAATTGGATCTATTTTGATGGACTTCGTCGTAAAGAAGCTGAGACACTATCTCTTGGCTTGGCTCAAAAAATTCATTTTAGATCTGAATCCTATCGGAATTCAGCACTGTGTGAAAATAGATTTTATCAAAAATTTATTTCTTATGCATTTATATTTATATCTAATTAATTTTTTATATGATATCAAATCTGAAATTGATATTTTATAATCAGTATAAAATATATTTCAGATCTGATATGATGTATATGATGCATCAAATCTAATTAGATTAGATGAAGAACATAATTGATAAGATCAAAGATATGTTCATAACATAAAATTATTTTATCAATAATTATATATTGATGTAATTATATATGAAATTAGATTTTAAATCTTAGTAACCTAGTACTCAGATTGATGAGATCACCAGACCATTCAATCATAGGAGATTGAAGAGATTAATCTCTCTTTTGTCTATTCGATGGATTTTTTTATGCTGTGTAGGGGTGTCGTTGTGATCCGATTTCATGAAAAAAAAAGTGAATAAATTTTTATATATTATTTTGATCATATTTATATTTAGATTAGATCTAAAATAATTTATGATTCATTATAATAAGATAAAATTCAGATATAAAATTGTTATAGATCTGAATTACATGTTACATAAGATGTTATCGGTATTGATCTAAAAATTATCATGATGTATGAGATGTATGTATAAAGTTTAGATTATATCTATATATGTTTAATTATTAAATATATTATAAAAATTTATTTTCATAAATTGAAACATATGATATGCTTCACTTAAAATCCTTGTAGAATAGTTCTACAGATTGAAACACACGTTTCACACACTTAATTATAAATTAAATTTTGAATGATCTAGATTTAAGAATTGAAGATCATTAAGATACCATATAAAATGATGGACAATGGGTTAGTTTGAATCAGATCCTTCTAATGGGTTAGATCTAGGGTTAGAAACACATATGGATCAAGTAAAAAAATTGGTTAAATCTAATCAAGTGTTGAATTAGATTAGATCAGAATTTTTTTAAATCAATCTCAATAGTTGAAGTTTTATCAAGTCCATATATTTGACTCTAATAAATAGACCATGATCATGGCTCTATGGTTGAGCCCGAATAATCTGGTGAACCAAATTGGAACTAATTAACTAGTTGGTGTCTCAGTAAGTTTGGCAAATTCGATCAAGTAATTTTTAATTGGGAGCTATTCACCTAGATGCATCTACGGTGAGTTAAGGGCACATACCTCTCACTGATCTCACTTACCTGGCTAATATGATAGATTATGTTTTGATTAGGTCATTAGTCGATTCGTATAGACCTATGCCATTAAGGTAAATTAATGTGACTGATTTAGGTATCTTTAGACTAGCTTGTATCTAATCCTTTATATGATTTGGTGAAGTCAGTGGGAGGATTTGTAGCTTGCAGGTCGACTTCTTCTCTTACTCTTAGATTAATGAAATCAAATCCTCTAAATTATTAGGTCTATAAAATGATAAAATTATGGGATAGCTTGGTCATAGCCTCCCATTAAAGTGTGTGATAATGAGTCCAATATTTTAAATAGATATTGGAGGCACCATATGTCTGGTATCCATTACATATTGAAATTATCATTCATCATATAACCATCATGATATACCTTCAGATCAATGCTCAAGTTGGCCGAGCCACACTTGGGCCTAGACATCCGTTTGTTGGATGCACTTGGTGTGTCATGTTAATGGTTGGACCTAACCAAAATTTTTAGTGAAAGCACCATGTTGGGTTTTGATAACACAGTAGAATGTAAATTTAAAAATTTTTATATACATTCAATAATTAAAATAAGTTTAACAATTAAACTAGACTACCAGAACATAAAAGCCCTAGAAACACCTTGATGATTACAATCAAACAACATAAGTACATATAACAAGCAGAGATCAGAAGCCATATACCAACATGAAGATGATGATATGATAATCATGAGATCTCCATAAAACTCCAAAGTAGAAGCCCTCCAACGGTGATCCATAAGAGACTGATCAGGGCCCTTCCCAATTTGAAATAGTGCTGCAGCCTCCTTCGCAAGTTCACTGCCAATCATCCTCTACAAGAATGGATTGCACCATTACTTGTATGCCTTTGAGACTTCCACTAGGACTACTCTAAGAACTATTTTTCAAATGATCTCACTACAAAAAAATCAGATTGAATGTTCAACACTTGAACAATCTGATTTTAGGACAAGCATCTCATGCTTTCTATTTTCTCTTCCTTTCCTTTCCATTTTTCTCTCCCTTTTCATTGTCTTTTCTTTCTAGATTTTTTTCTATCTTTTCTCATATTATACCATGCCTAAAGCTCTCTGAATCAGATCCATATCCTATATGGGGTGCCCCTTATATAAGGAATGAAGGGGCACCACAAAAATTTCAAGGGGCACCAACTCTTGGCATCCCTTATCCCTTACACACCATAAATTAATTTTTTGCATAGAAACCCAAGAGCAAGGCATAGAATAAGAGGTGTTTAATCAGTAGAAGGACTCCTCCTCTATGTAGAAAAAATAAAATACCATCTGATGGCGCATGGAATTAAAAGAAATGCGTGAAATCAAGAGTCCAAGATAAGATGGACTCTTCCATTATCCAATGCATACATGAAGGGGCGTCTCAATTATTTTTGGCATGTAGTTCCTTCCTAAAAAAAGACTCTTCCTTCTCTTCTATACCCACAAATCCAAAAGTCATTACATGACATGAGAAAATAAAGGAACACATGAAAATATGATAAGAAATTTAAGAGGAGTGGAAGAGAAGGACTCCTCTTCTTAACGCCTAAAATTAAATGGGTGTGACATTTATATGGCATGTGGTTTTGGCATGGAGGAGGTTCATTTCACATGAAACTCTTTCAAAAAAATTAGATCAGTCACCTATTTAATTATAGGTTCAAACCCAATCACATTAGGTCAAGGCAATAAGGGTTAGCACAAACACTTTGCACTGAACCCAATTAAGAACTTGGGTTCATTCATGTACTAGAAATTCAATTAACCCATTGGATTTACAATAAATCTAAATAGATTGGATTGAGATCAAATTCCTATTGTGTGTGATCCATTGAGTTTCAAATCTAGCCAGTAGTAGACTTAGACTCTCGATGTAATCCTAATCCGATTAGATTAGGTTAGCTCAAGAGTCTTAATCAACTAGCACTCTTCCTAATTAATTCTCGAATTAAACTCTTTTAATTCTGATGAGTCTACAAGTCAAGATTGACATCTAGCAATGTGTCATGACTATTCGAAAGATTTAAAATTTGATAAAAATATCAAAATTATTCTTTCATGGTGAGTTATCGTACAATTCAATCCTTTGATCACACAATATCCCAGATAGACTATGGACATGAAATCATGTCAAGCCTAAATACTTATCCATATGTATCTTGATCTGATGATGATGACTCGATCGATGAACTAGTAAAATTTTTTTTACTGTTCATCTCTGCTCTGGTCAGAGACTCTCAGAGTCATCATCCTATAAGATCACATAGGATGTTCTCTCCTCCTACAAGGAGTGATCGATTTCTTATTGACCACTTACAACCTTCATGTATACTTTATTATATTCAGAATATCCCACACACATCTCAAATTGACATGCTAGAGAATAAACCAAAGTAAAGATCCATATACACAAGGTACCATGGTGATCTCAGGTTAAAGGATCACATGCACCACTTCCACTGGAGAACCATCTATCGACATACTGTAAGGCTCCATCAGATGTTCTTTCTATAGGTCAGTTCAGTGAACTATTCTCTAATAAGCACCTATATCCTTATATTACTGTCACTACATAAATGATTGTGAGATCAACCACCCTCTTCATTGAGCATACATAGGATGTACCAGTCTTATCGGTATCATTGATCCCTGACTCGATGATCCAATGACTAAAAATATTTTAGATTGGAGCTATCAAGATTTTAGATCTCACTGGCATGATCTCATCATGACTTTAAAATTATTGCTCTAATCTATGAGGTTTATCATAATCATAAAAATATGATGCAGCAAAGGATAAAACATAATACCTCATAAATAAAAGTAACTAATGTCATGCAAATGAGTAGGAAGAAAATATAGAAAAGTCTCTTCGCATTACCCATGCGATTGACTAGTAGGGTGCTATTCTTTCAATCTTCCACTTGCACTAAACCCAATCACCCTTGTACTTGATGCCTATGCAATCAGGATGGCGAACACCTTGCTATTGTGTTAAGGCTTAGTGAACTAGTCCATTATGATGTTCTTTATATGAACTCATTTTATAATCAAATTATGAATGAGGTAAAAGTGTCATAGGATGTGCGTGAGTTTTTGGTGAGACCACACCCAACTCAGTGATGAACCCTTTCATCAGGAAACTTTCTTTAACAATCTTTACTAACAGCAATTAACTAAGTTAAACACAGTTTGTTGTTTGAAACTTTTTCAATTCACTGCTCTTCTAGTACTTCTCAAGTACTTTGAGAATGTTTTCATAGTTTTCAAAAATCCTATCATGGATCTACCTAAAATCAATGATTATGCACAAGACATAAATCATATCAGGTTTGGTACATTGAAATATGGATAAGTAAACTCTTTTACACCCATTCATGTTGAACCCTTTCAACATAAAATCTATGTACCTAGACTAGGACAAGCCTAGCATCCACTTACATCTATCCTTATAGATGCCAATTATATTTGATGCTATACCCAATTCTTTTCATGAAAATTATTTGTGATAAGCATGTCATTGATCGAGTGCAATATCGAGACTACCTTCCTAATATACTGTATGTCATTCACATACAATTACCAAGAAGTTAGTGGGACTCCCACTTATCTTCTCACACATACACAGTTCATTCATATCTTGATAAAGTCAAATATTTTGACTATCTCATCAAAAATAGAAGTACCAACTCCTCAGTATCTGCTATAATCCATAAATGGATTTGCCCTCCCACTAGAGACAAACTCTCTAGATTGTGTATGGCAATGGCAAGCAATAATCTGGATTGATATTCTTGTTAGCAGCCTGTTGGGTTATACCCATAGATACTTCAACTATAGTTCATACTTGATTGATGTACAAAGAGTTTATTTCGGATTTCATATATCTGTCAAAGTCTCTACTCATGATGATTTTCGAATAGGTCAATAAAATATCATTCTCAATGATATATGGTATATAGTCATTCAAAATAATAAATTCATATTTTGAGTGGTACATTACATACTCAGATTGACCTTCGGTGAGGAGGTGTGTTTCATGGTTGTACCTCATCAATGGACACATCTGGTCGAGGATCAACTTGTGGATACTTCACAGATTAAGATAAGATAGTTCATAGGTCTTGAACTTCTCAAGTTCAATTATCCTCCCACTGTCCCTTTCTTAAAAAATTTCTTTTCCAAAAAGTGGCATATCTACTGATAAAATATTTTTTGTCTAGTAGAATGGTAGAAGTAGTATCACATACTACTCTTAGGATAACCTATAAACTTATAGTAATCTGATCTAGCATAAAATTTATATACATCAATTCTTTTCGCATAAGTTGGGCAACCTGTCTCTTCCTTTTTCATATCTCATATGGAGTGCTAGTAACAGATTTAGACGATATCTAATTCAAAACACATGCAGTAATTTCTAGGACATATATCCAGAATGAGATTTGTGAAGCAAAATAGAGAACACATCATATCTCATATGAAGTGTCTATCTCTGGATCGAGATATTATTAATCTTTGAATAACCATATGTTCAAGATCTAATACCTCGTCGCACTTTTTTCCATGTCCAGTAAATGGGATCTTGATCATGAGACAAGATTTATAAGTTATGTATGATTCAAAATCATAAAGACAAAAAACTCTTCTTTATATTACTTGTTTATCTTTGACTCATAAAAATGATCAAATTGGTAATGCTAGAGATATGTGACCATCATATATTTTTTTCTTGTTCTTATCTACATGAAGAACAACATCATTCAGTGATAGAAATATAAGACCATTATCATAAATCTATAGCCATAAAATTTATCAAAAGGAGAATAACTTTTACTCTTAATATTAATTTCAAAAAAATCATATTCAATAGCAAAGGAATTGAAATAATATTTCTGATAAATTTAGACATATAATAATGATCTATTAGTTTCTAAACCTTACTTGAAGCTTACATAGGTTCCTATAACTTTAGTATGAATGGACTATCCATCAGTGCTAAAAAGCATGTAGTCATCTCTCTTCAGCTTTATAGGTCCAGCAACACTTTGCATAAGTGGAACCTATATGAGGTATCTCATATCCAAAATTTTAAAGCTAAAATACTCAATGATAAATTAGTTTGTATCATATACAAACTATTAGCAGATACAACCTTTACATCTTGCTATTGCTTCACACTTGCAAAATAACTCTTGCAATTTATCATTAATGCTCATCATTACTGTAATGATAATAGATACCTATGGTGAAAATATTCTTCACCTTCTTCTCTTAAGAGATATTAAAGAAAGAATCCAGAAGAGTTAGTAGGATTAAATCCTAGATTAACTCACTATCTATGATATTGACTTAATCGCATAATTAAGTTAATCAGGATACACTTGACAGTCATACTGTCATCCCCACCATATCTCATGTACAGTTTTTCCTTCTTTATAGTATCATCTTTGATTAAATCGGAATCAGAAGAATAGGAGACTATCTCCTATGTGAGATCTATTCTCTAATTCTTCAACCATTCCAAGAAGTTCAGTCAATTTAAAAAATATCCCATGCAGTGATAGTGAAGATGCAGATGAATATATAAAAATATAAAAAGACTACTCATGATGACATACATAATTTAAATGAGATTTTTATCTAAATGTGTTTCTCATTATTTTAGTAAATTTCATAGCCCTCAAGTATGAAAAATGAGAAGATCTATCATCTAGTTTCTTAGTGGGGTTGAGATCCCAATTCCTCATAAAAAGTCTTGTGAATAGCATAACAAACTCCTATGAGTTTAAGAGTAGGTAACTCTTTACCAATTGCATCTCATGCAACTTTCAACATAACTTTTGCCTCTAAAATACTTATAGCCTTGTGGATAGTACAATAAACTATAGTATTTTAATTAAGTCATACACTTCAATCCTATATGATCATATCTAAATAATACTATCCTTGTGGATAGCACAATAAGACAGCACTACCAAAATATACCATAAGTATCACTAAGTCAACGTCATATCAATCCTTATAGCAAGCCTTGTAGATAGCACAACAAACTTACTACAGTTTTTGACATACTCTATTAACTTAGTATGAACTAAGTATCATTAGTTTCATTATGCACCAATACAGTATCAAATCAGTCTCCACAGTAAGCCTTATGGATAGCACAACAAGCCTATTATGGTTCTTGACATAATACTGGCTTAGCATGAAGGAAGGCATGGGTAGTATTCTTAATACTTTGTATTATGACTCAATATAATTTAAATGAAGAACTTAGGTCTCATGCACATCCAAAACATATACATAAACAAAAATGCATCATATATAATTTTAAATTCTAACTACCAGCACGTAAGAGCATATAAAAAAAATCTAATGGTTGTGGACTTCTAAAAAATCATCCGAGCCACAGAATGGTTTATGGGTCTAACCTTAGATGCATCCTAGATTGAACCATTTCATGGTAAATCTTAATATGCCTATGCTCTATAAATATCTGGTAATCCAGTCTTCATCTCCATGAAAACTTCCATGAATGCTTGATCTTTATCTGAAAATAGAAAAAATAATTTTTATCTATTTTTATATAATTTTCTATAATTTTTACATCAATATGTAAACATTCCAAACAATAATTAAGAACATACAAAAGAAAGATATAGCTGATAATTCAATGCATCAGGGCACCCAGCCCTGTTGTAACTCTTACAGATGTATTTATATAATCAGCTAACATGGAAGCATTCATACATACATCCATCATATGGATGTACCATAGTCCATAACCACTCAACATGTATTTTATAATAATTATAAAATATGATAACTAATATCTCATGTTATCTTAATTGTGATATCATTCATAAATATGTCAATGGAGATGTTTAAATATTTGGGTATAAGGCCTATCTAGGATTTTTATTCGGATTCAACACTTGATCCAATTTTTAATTTTAAGTCAATCATTTATCATCCTTTTTGAATTAGATTGGTCAATTTTTAGCTTAACCCTAATCCAATTAGGTTAGTATAGATTCAGTCAACCATGACTCAAATCCTAATCGAATTAGATAAATAATAATTTGATCAACCTAAATTAAACATAACTTCTAATCAAATTAGAGCTATGAATTTGATTTAATTTACAACCATAAATTCTAATCACATTAGATCAATGAATTATAGTTAAATCAAAATGATCGGCAAAAATCTTAATCCATGTCTGATGCATCCTTTCTATGACCATAATTTTTGACTCCACACATACCTTCGACAACAACCAAGATGGAAGATCCACAATGGTGAGTATCCAATAACATGATGGTTGGCCTTTAGATCTTTGGTGAATGCATCATATGCAAAAAAAAAAAATCTAAGTCTTGGCAATATACATCCAATGTATCATTCCAAGACTTCATGCATCAACATGCACTGGATTAATAATTCTATCGAAAATTAGATCATAGGATCTAATTTAAACTTATCTCACAAGTCTAAAGATCATGAAATTTTATATCTAAGATTTGATCATAGATTGATAATATTTTATCATTAACAAAAATATATCAAGAACATTAATTAAACATCAATCAGAAAATCTAATTTTAACATAGTATAAATTGGATCTAATCCATATCACAATAATAACATGATATTTGATTGAATCAATCAAAGATGGCTTTGATGCTACTATTGGATTTCGATAATGTAAAGAATATAAATTTAAAATTTTTTATATATATTCAATAATTAAAAATAAGTTTAACAATTAAACTAGACTACTGAAATACAAAAGCTCTAGAAATACCTTGATGAATAAAATCAAACAACATAAGTATGTATCACAAGCAAAGATGAGAAGCCATATCCCAACATAAAGATGATGATCTGATAATCATGAGATCTCCACAAAACTTCAAAATAGAAGCCCTCCAATAGTGATCCACACTGGACTGATCAGGGCCCTTCCCAATTTGAAGTAGTGTTGCGGCCTTCTTTGCAAGTTCGCTGTCCATTGTCCTTCGCAAGAATGGATTGCACCACCACTTGTATG
>NC_025996.2:88762186-88798122 GCF_000442705.2 Elaeis guineensis
ATTGCTTCACACTTGCAAAATAACTCTTGCAATTTATCTCTAATGCTCATCATTACTGTAATGATAATAGATACCTATGGTGAAAATATTCTTCACCTTCTTCTCTTAGAGATATTAAAGAAGGAATCCAGAAGAGTTAGTAGGATTAAATCCTAGATTAACTTACTATTTATGATATTGACTTAATCGCATGATTAAGTTAATCAGGATACACTTGACAGTCATACTGTCATCCCCACCATATCTCATGTCAGTTTTTTCTTCTTTATAGTATCATCTTTGATTAAATCGAATCAAAAGAATAGGAGACTATCTCCTATGTGAGATCTATTCTCTAATTCCTCAACCATTCCAAGAAGTTCAGTCAATTTAAAAAATACCCATGCAGTGATAGTGAAGATGCAGATGAATATATAAAAATAAAAGACTACTCATGATGACATACATAATTTAAATGAGATTTTTATCTAAATGTGTTTCCACTATTTTAGTAAATTTCATAGCCCTCAAGTATGAAAAATGAAAGACTATCATCTAGTTTCTTAGTGGGGTTGAGATCCCAATTTCTCATAAAAAGTCTTTGAATAGCACAACAAACTCCTATGAGTTTAAGAGTAGGTAACTCTTTACCAATTGCATCTCATGCAACTTTCAACATAACTTTTATCTCTAAAATACTTATAGCCTTATGGATAGCACAACAAACTATAGTATTTTAGTTAAGTCATACCTTCAATCCTATATGATTATATCTAAATAATACTATTTTTAGATAGCACAATAAGACAGCACTACCAAAATATACCATAAGCATCACTAAGTCAATCATATCAATCCTTATAACAACCTTGAGGATAGCACAACAAACTCACTATAGTTTTTGACATACTCTATTAACTTAGTATAAACTAAGTATCATTAGCTTCATTATGCACCAATACAGTATCAAATCAGTCTCCACAGTAAGCCTTATGGATAGCACAACAAGCCTATTATGGTTCTTGACATAATACTAGCTTAGCATGAAGGAAGGCATGGGTAGTATTCTTAATACTTTGCCATTATGACTCAATATAATTTAAACGAGGAACTTAGGTCTCATGCACATCCAAAACATATACATAAACAAAAATGCATCATATACAATTTTAAATTCTAACTACCAGCATGTAAGAGCATATAAAGAAAATCTAATGGTTGTGGACTTCTAAAAAATCATCTGAGCCACAGAATGGTTTATGGGTCTAACCTTAGATGCATCCTAGATTGAACCATCTCATGGTAAATCTTAATACGCCTATGCTCTATAAATGTCTGGTAATCCAGTCTTCATCTCCATGAAAACTTTCATGAATGCTTGATCTTTATTGAAAATAAAAAAATAATTTTTATCTATTTTTAAATAATTTTTTCTATAATTTTTATATCAATATGTAAAAATTCCAAACAACAATTAGAACATACAAAAGAAAGATATAGCTAATTAATTCAATTCAAATAATTCCAATCACATGGATGTACCATAGTCCATAACCACTCAACATGTATTTTATAATAATTATAAAATATGATAACTAATATCTCATGTTATCTTAATTATGATATCATTCATAAATATATTAATGAGATGTTTAAATATTTGGATATAAGGTCTATCTAGGATTTTTGATTCGGGTTCAACACTTGATCCAATTTTTAATTTTAAGTCAATCATTTATCATCCTTTTTGAATTGGTTGGTCAATTTTAACTTAACCCTAATCCAATTAGGTTAGTATAGATTCAGTCAACCATGACTCAAATCCTAATCGAATTAGATAAATAATAATTTGATCAACCTAAATTAAACATAACTTCTAATCAAATTAGAGCTATAATTTGATTTAATCTACAATCATAAATTCTAATCACATTAGATCAATGAATTATAGTTAAATCAAAATGATCGACAAAAATCTTAATCATGTCTGATGCATCCTTTCCATTCTATAATTTTTGCTCCACACATACCTTCGACAACAACCAAGATGGAAGACCCACAATGGTGAGTATCCAATAACATGGTGGTCGGCCTTTAGATCTTTGGTGAATGCATCATATGCGAAAAAAAAAATCTAAGTCTTGGCCATATACATCCAATGTATCATTCCAAGACTTCGTGCATCAACATGCACTGGATTAATAATTCTATCGAAAATTAGATCATAGGATCTAATTTAAATTATCTCACAAGTCTAAAGATCATGAAATTTTATATCTAAGATTTGATCATAGATTGATAATATTTTATCATTAACAAAAATACATCAAGAACATCAATTAAACATTAATCAGAAAATCTAATTTTAACATAGTATGAATGGATTTAATCCATATCACAATAATAACATGATATTTGATTGAATCAATCAAGGATGGCTTTGATACTACTATTGGATTTCAATAATAAGAGAATATAAATTTAAAAATTTTTATATACATTCAATAATTAAAAATAAGTTTAACAATTAAACTAGACTACTGAAACACAAAAGCTCTAGAAATACCTTGATGAATAAAATCAAACAACATAAGTATGTATCATAAGCAGAGATCAGAAGCCATATCCCAACATAAAGATGATGATCTGATAATCAGGAGATCTCCACAAAATTTCAAAATAGAAGCCCTCCAATAGTGATCCACACTGGACTGATCAGGGCCCTTCCCAATTTGAAGTAGTGCTGCGGCCTTCTTCGCAAGTTCGCTGTCCATCATCCTTCGCAAGAACAGATTGCACCACCACTTGTATGCCTTTGAGACCTCTACTAGAATCACTCTAAGAACTATTTTTCAAATGATCTCACCATACAAAAATCAGATTGAATGTTCAACACTTGAACAATCTGATTTTAGGACAAGCATCTCATGCTTTCCATTTTCTCTTCCCTTCCTTTCTATTTTTCTCTCCCTTTTCATTGTCTTTTTCTTTCCAAATTTTTTTCTATCTTTTCTAACATTATCCATGCCTAAAGCTCTCAGGATCAGGTCCATATCCCATATAGGGTGCCCCTTATATAAGGAATGAAGGGGCACCACAAAAATTTCCAAGGGATGCCAACTCTTGGCATCCCTTATCCCTTACACGCCATAAATTAACTTTTTGCATGGAAACCCAAGAGAAAGATATGGGATAAGAGGTATTTAATCAGTAGAAGGACTCCTCCTCTATGTAGAAAAAATAAAACGCCATCTAATGGTATTAAAGGAAACTCGTGAAATCAAGAGTCCAAGATAAGATGGACTCTTCCATTATCCAAGCATACATGAAGGGGCATCCCAATTATTTTTGACATATAGTTCCTTCCCAGAGAAGGACTCCTCCTTCTCTTTTGTGCTCACAAATCCAAAAGTCATCACATGACATGAGGAAATAAAGGAACATATGAAATATGGTAAAGAATTTAAGAGTAGAAGAGAAGGACTCCTCTTCTTAACCCCTAAAATTAAATGGGCATGATATTTATATGGCATGTGGTTTTGGCATGGAGGAGGTTCATTTCATATGAAACTCTTCCATAAAAATCAGATCAGCCACATATTTAATTATAGATTCAAAGCCAATCATATTAGGTCAAGCAACAAGTCAAGGGTTAGCACAAACACCTTTACATTGAACCCAATTGGAAACTTGGGTTAATTCATGTGCTAACAATTCAATTAACCCATTGGATTTATAATAAATCAAATAAATTAGACCAAAACTAAATTTCTATTATGTGTGATCCATTGGGTTTAAATCTAGCTAGCAGTGGACTTAGACTCTCGACGTAACTCTAATTCGATTAGATTAGGTCAGCTTAAGAATCTCAATCAATTAAGACTCTTTTTAATTAATTTTTGAATTAAACTCTTTTAATTCTGATAAATCTACAAGTCAAGATTGACATCTAGCAACGTGTTATGACTATCCAGAAGATTTAAAATTTGATAAAAATATCAAAATTATCCTTCTATGGTGAGTTACCATGCAATTCAATCCTTCAATCATACAACATCCCAGATAGGCCATGGGCATGGAGTCATGTCAAGTCTAAATATCTATCTATATGTATCTCGATTTGATGATGATGACTCGATTGATGAATCAATAAAATTTTTTTCTACTGTTCATCTCTGCTCTGGCCAGAGACTCTTAGAGTCATTATCCTATGAGATCACATAGGATACTTTCTCCTCCTACAAGGAGTGATCGATTCCTTATTGACCACTTACAACCTCCATGCACACTTCACCACATCCAGAATATCTCACACACATCTTAAACTGGCATGCTAGGGAATAAACCAAAATAAGGATATACACACAAGGTACCATGGTGATTTCAAGTCAAAGAATCACAAGCACCACTCTCACTGGAGAATCATCTATCGACATGCTGTAAGGTTCCATCAGATATTCTTTCTATGGGTCAGTTCAGTGGACTCATTCTCTAATTAGCACCTACATCCTTGTATTAGTATCACCACATAAGTGATTATGAGATCAACTACTCTCTCCATCGAGCATACATAGGATGTACTAGTTTTACCGACATTATCAATCCCCAACTCAATGTTCCAACGATTAGGAATATATTAGATGGGGGCTATCAAGATTTCAGGTCTCACTAGTATGATCTTATCACGGCCCTAAAATCGTTATTCTAATCTATAAAGTTTATCATAATCATAAAAATATGATGTAATAAATGATAAAATACAATACCTCATAAATAAAAATAACTAATGTCATGTAAATGAGTAGGAAGAAAATACAAAAAAATCTCTTCGTATTATCCACGCGATTGGCTTGTAGGGCATTATTCTTTCACGCCACATGCCTACTGTAGGGAAGCCTAGGGCAAAACCTAATTGCTAGACGTTGTTTGGAGAAACAATTGGTTGTGAACCTACCCATGGATGCACTAAGGTTGGTTGAGCCACATTCAGGCCCGAATGCAGTCCATGTGGATTCTAGTATCCGCTAAGAAATTAGTGTAATTTTTAAATTAGAGGTAGAGGCTACCAATTTGTAAAAATAGTGAGAGGATCTTTAGACTAAAGTTCATATCTTCAGAATTAAAAATATAATTTATATACTAATAGAATAATATTTTTTTTCAGTTATGGCCAACACACTATCCCTCTGTATGTTGTTGGACAGCGACAAGCTCACTGGACCCAACTTCGATAGCTGGTATCAAAAGTTGAAGATCATCTTGGAGCACGAGAGGATTTTATACATCCTTACAGATGAGGCATCTGAAGAACCTGCAGCCAACGCTCCTCGTGCCGTGAGAGACACTTACGCGAAGTGGCTCAATGATCGCACGACTATGGTTGTGTGATGAGGACAGCTATGAATAATGAACTTAGTCGTAAGTTCGAAAATGCACAATCAGAGGAGATCATTCAAATGTTGAATGAGTCCTTCAGCACCTCCGAGGATGTGGAGAGACATAAAACCTCCTGCACAGTATTTAATACCCATATACGAGTGGGGGCTTTAGTCACCGATCATGTACTGTACATGATTGAGCAGATTGAATGCCTTAGCAAACTTGGCTTTCTATTACATGAATAGTTAGGCAAGGATGCTATCCTCAATTCACTATCAAATCCTACCTACCTTTCTCAGTCATTATAGAATGACGAAGTCTACAGTGAACTATCATGGTTTACTAGGATTACTACAAACTTTTGAGAAGGATCACTAGCTTCAGAAGGAGTCAGTAAATTTAGTGAAAGGTTCATCTGCAGGACATCGATCCTCTAGAAGAGAAAAAAAAAGGTACAAAAATCTCATGTCGTCAATCTTAAGTAGAGCAAAATATCAAAAATTGACAAGAGCCAGACAGAGTGCTTCTTTTATAAGAAGCTGAATCATTGGAAGAGAAATTATCATGCCTATATAGCCACCCTTGACCCAAACAGGCCTAAAAATAAAAGAAATAAGCAAGTGGTTGCTTCACAAGGTACTTATTTGATAATTCCTTATAATTTCTCTCTTTGTGATTCTACTACCTGGGTATTGGATATCGAAAGTCTTATTAATATATGCAATTCACTGCAAAGACTATAGGTAAGTAGGAAGTTTCGAGAGGGTGAGCAATTCTTTAACATTGGAGATAGAAGTCTCATTCCAGTTCTGATCTTGGAAACTTTGTAGCTTGTCTTCGAGTCCAGTAGTGTCATGTTAGATAATTATTATTATTGTCCCTCTTTTATGATGAATGTCTTCTCTGTAGGCCTTTTGGACAAACTTATTTACAAGTTTATAATAAAAGATGATTTTTGTGATATCATTATGAAAGATATTGTAATTATGTGTGGACAATTAAAATATGGTATATACATAATATCACGGCTTATTAGTGTAATGTACATAGCTAGCAAACACCCTAGATTAGATAATATCAGTGAATCCTACCTTTGGCATTGTAGACTTAGTCATGTGAACAAGAATAGGATTGACAGGTTGATCAAGCAGCGTATCTTTGAGATAGATGATTGTGAATTATTATCAATCTATGAATCTTATCTACTTGGTAAGATGACTAAGTTACCTTTTAAGAAAAAAGATGAAAGAGCCAGTGATATCCTAGGTCTAATACATACTGATGTATGTGAAGGAAAAACCACCTTTTTCCTGTGTAGGATCTTCTAGATTTCATCAAATCTAGGGTGGAATAAATTTTAAATTTTTATACTATGCTATTTCAGATCTAATATCTGTTAGATCTAATTTTATTATCTGATATTTTAATTTTAAAATTAAATCTAAAAGTATGAGAAACATAGACATACCTCAAGGGTAATCTAATTACCCTGTAGATGATCGCAACACTGCCTGAGGTTCTGATGTAGCCATGCAAGCGCCTGGCCTCTACCAGTATCTACTCAGGTAGGATCTGAAACATCTTCTCCTTGCAATTTTATGCTCCAAAAATCAGATCTAAATCTGATTAGGAAGATCTTCAAAAGTCTTCCTAAAGTTGGAGCAGCAGCCTATCGAAGAAGTCCTGCAGCCTTCTGTTCCAGGAGTCACCACGCCTTGCACCTATGCCAGATGAACGTCCAACTTCTTGGATGTGAAGAGGGGAGAAGAGAGAGTAGGGAGGACATAGAGAAGAGGGGAGGGGGCAGCAGTCAATAGGTTTTTTGCACAAAACAAGTTCTGCCCCGAAACCCTAGGTGCAGCAGGGTTTATATAGACCCTGTATGCTGAGTAGTGCCACATCATTCGACCAATCAAAAAATTTTAATAAATTTTGAAAAAAATTTTGATTGGTGGAGTGATATCATCTGATCACATCAGATAAGAATCCCCATGCTCTTTCCTATGTTGGCGCCAACAATGGATAGGCTCAAATAAGGTGGCGCCAAAGAGTCCAAGTTTATCAGGACTCTTTGGTTCTTATCCATTTGGGGCGCCCACTTAAATCCAATTGGGCTCATGCCATAATCTGATTATGGCACCCAATTTGATTAGGTTTAGGCATGTGGACACTCCACAAAAATCCTCCAATAAGTCCTCTTCAGTTTAAGACTCATATGTCAACTTTTGACAGATGTCCTAAAATGAAATTGGCAGGTGCTAGAAATTAGCAGGTGTTGTCTTAAATTCATCTCATGAATTAAGACAAGCCTTTTTTTAGCTGGACAAGCTTTATTTAAACTGAAAAAAACCTTTCCAAGATTCTTTGGATGAGCCAGATCATATTTGGCTCAATAGAGACAGAAAAGATTACACGAGGAGAAAGTTAGGCTCAATCGAGTGCTAGCACAATTTCTTTGAACCTAATTGGATCTTATCCAAATCAATTGGGCTAGCCCAATTGATGACATCCAGACCCTAACCCTTATTTGTGTGACCCATTTAGGTTCAATTCTGTATGGTAATGAGACATGTCGTGATCTCATCATCGACATCATCGAAACTCCTTTCGATGGATCAGAACTCTTTCGATTCAGACAATTAGAATGATCGATCATCAAAATCATTCTAATTGCTCCCAAAATCCATCAGTGACACCTAGCAGTATATGGTGGCAACCCATCAGAACTAAAGATGAAACTCTCGGTGTAGCTACCTGTGTGATTGAGTTCCTCTATTATGAGTCCCGATTGAATTAGGATTAAGGTGAACTCGTCAAACCCAACATCAGTCATATGAATCAATCGATCGATCCGAGTCCGATGTGAAACCCCAATGGAAAACTCTTTTTCATTATTTCACTCTGCCATGGCCATGGGCTTAAGGACTCAATCTTTCGATCACCATAGGACTACTCCTCTCATCTACTGAGGTTGATAGATCCCATCTTGATGCGATCTGGTTCCTACAATGAATATGCTACAGCCAACATACACCTCAGGGTTTCGGATGGCTAGGAGATCGAGTTATGGTGTAGTCAAACTATAACACACTCAAGGTAAACCGACGATGCACCTCAGGTCAAAGAACTAGACACACAACTGCAGCATCGAGCTAGTCATCGACGAGAAGGTAGATTTCCTTATGACTGCTCGAGGTGGTCACGCTCAGTACTCTCATTTTCAACGAATACCTATACTCTCGCTCTGGTGTCTCCACATCGTAGACTCAAGATTCATCTATCCTAAAGAAGCGATCGTACACCAACCTTTCGGATCGATCATCATCCTCGTGATGATCCTATGGTCAGGAGCAGTTTATGAGTTAGTTATGTAAATTCATACCTTAAATTTTCAACTCTTGAAAATATGAATTAACATTCTCACTAACTCAAAGGATGTATCACAGACACAATGTACACAATGTGGTAGAAGAATAACCCTTTTATTCATTTATAGTCAAAATTATAATTTTGCCCTTAGATTTGTACAAGAATGTGTCAGTCGATCTGGCATCTAAGGCACACATCTAACAAACTCTCACTTGACCTAATGCCAATTGGCTACATATCTAAGTCCCATCTTCTCAAAGTAAGCTTCGATCTTCTGTTGGCCCAATAGCTTAGTCAGCGGGTCTGCCACATTGTCTGTGGAGTCGACTCTCTTGACCTCGACATAACCCTTTTCAAGGTAATCACAGATCAGATGAAATCACCGCTCGATGTGCTTGGACTTCTGGTGAGACCTTGGCTCCTTAGTGAGGGCTATGGCACCATTATTGTAGCAGTAAAGAGGGATGGCATCCGATGACATCACTCCAAGCTCTGCGGCAAACTTCTTATACCAGAATGCCTCCTTCGTAGCTTCCGATGCAGCAATGTACTCTGCCTCCATGGTGGAATCTGCAATCACTGTTTGCTTGGAACTCTTCCAGCTAACTGCACCACCATTACAAATGAACAAACTCTCAGATGTCGACTTTCGATCATCTATATCAGACATAAAGTCTGAGTCTGTATATCCCTGAATCTGGAGTTCTCCATTCCCAAAGACTAGAAACATATCCTTAGTCCTTCTCAAGTACTTAAGGATACATTTCACAGAAGTTCAATGCTCTTCGTCTGGATTCGACTGATATCTGCTTGTGACACTCACAGAATGGGCTATATCAGGTCGTGTACATAGCATGGCATACATGAGGCTCTCTATTGCCGAAGCATAAGGGATCTTGCTCATGCGTTCAATCTCCTCAGGTGTGCTAGGGCACATCTTCTTGGAGAGATGAATGCCATGTCTAAAAGGCAATAAACCTCTTTTGGAGTTTTCCATGCTAAACCTCTTTAGCACCTCCTCTATGTACATCTTCTGTGAAAGTCCCAGCATCCTATTTGGTCTATCTCTATAGACCTTAATACCCAGTATAAAGGATGCCTCTCCTAGATCTTTCATAGAGAACTCCTTAGACAACCATATTTTGACTGAGGTCAACATGGGAATGTCATTCCCAATTAGGAGGATGTCATCCACGTACAATATGAGGAAGACAACTGCGCTCCCACTGATCTTTTTGAACACACATGGTTTCTCCTCATTCTTGATGAAACCAAACATTTTGATCACATCATTGCCTAAGTACCTTTCAGGAGGACGGAAAACCCTAGTCGATCTACGAGGTGGAAGAGGTTGTGTTAGGACTGGTTCTAATTGATTGGGTTCCTCAGGTTCTTTAGCTCGTTGCTTTTGGGAGATATTCTCCTTAAGCTTAATTATTCTTCCGATGCCACCATCTTGAATAAACTATTTTTCAAGAAAAATAGCATTTCGACTCACAATCACATTGTGGTCTTCCAGAATATAAAAATAGTATCCTAATGACTCTTTAAGATATCCTATGAATGGAGCTCTAAAAGACCTGAACTCTAATTTGTTTGTCTGCTGTCTCTTGACTTGAGCCAGACAACCCCAAATTCTGAGATGATTCAGACTTGACTTCTTACCATACCATATCTCATACGGTGTGGTAGGAACGATTTTAGAGGGAACCCTATTCAATACATAAATTGTTGTCATGAGATAATATCCCTAAAAAAAATCAGGGAGATCCGTGAAGCTCATCATGGAATGGACCATATCTAATAGGGTCCGATTTCTCCATTCTGAAATCCCATTGAGTTGAGGCGTTCCAGGTGGAGTCCATTGTGAGACTATGCCATTGTCCTTAAGATAGTTTAAGAATTTCTGACTAAGGTATTCATCTCCTCGATCTAATTGAAGAACCTTAATGGGCTTTCCTGTTTGTTTTTCTACCTCATGTCTGAATTTTTTTAACTTTTCAAAGGCTTCAGACTTGTGTTTCATTAGAAACACATATCCATACCTAGACATATCATCGGTAAAGATAATGAAGTAGATAAAGTTGCCTCTAGCCAGCACATCAAATGGGCCGCACACATTCGTATGTACTAGGACAAGTAGGTCTGTGGCCCTTTCCCTATGTCCCACAAAAGGAAGCTTGGTCATTTTGCCTTGAAGGCATGATTCACAAACTGGATATGACTCGGAAGTTAACAAACTCAGTAGCCCGGATTTCTCCAATTTGTTAACCCTGTCTTCTGCTATATGACCTAGCCTTAGGAGCCACAGATACTTATCATTTAGACTATCTCTAGGCCTTTTAATTCCCATAGCATTCATATTTTGCTCAATATTAAAAATAGATACATCAACATGTAACTGATAGAGACCATTAATAACAAAACTATGTGCAACTTTATTATTTTCATAAAAAATATTACAATGGTCCTTATGAAAGCTAATCACATAACCTTCTTGTGCTAAACATGAAATAGAAATCAAATTTCTGCTTGCTGTAGGCATATAATAACAGTCTCTTAAAACTAAATCTAATCCTAACGATAATCACAGAGGGTAGGTTCCCACGGCCACGGCAGCAACTCTTGCTCCGTTTTCGATGCGTAGGATCATCTCCTCATCCCTCAGCCTCCTGCTCTCCTCAAGACCCTGCATAGAAGTGCACAAATGAGCACTAGAACCACAGTCAAGTACCCAACTGGATGCAGAAGAAATCGTAAAATTAGATTCGATAATGAGCATACCTCCAGAAGGACCATCCTTCTTATTCTTCAGGATGGCCAGGTACTGAGGGCAGTTTTGCTTCCTCTTCTTCCCATCCACCTTCTGCTTCTTCACAGACTTCTTTTTCTTTTCAAAAGACTCTCTTGGAAGAAGTCTGCTCCACAGTAAGAACTGAGCCTTTTGAACCTTTCATTGAAAGCTCAGCCATAACCAGTATATTCATTAACTCGGCCAAGGTACATTGCATCTTATGCATATGAAAGTTCATGATGAACTGACCATATGCATCGGACAAAGACTGAAGGATCACATTAATCTGAAAATCTTTGTCTAAGATGATACCGAGCTTCTCAAGCTCCTCAAGATCCTTGATCATTATCAAACAATGATCTTGGACTGACTGCCCATCATGCATCTTGGCCTTAAAAAGTCTTTGACAGACTTGATACTTGGTTGCACGACTCTGTTCACCAAACAACTCTTGTAGGTGAGCCAACATTTGGCGGGTAGTCAAAATATTTTCATGTTGGCGCTGCAAGTCATCAGACATTGCACCCAACATATAGTACCTGGCTTTGTTATCATCGTCCGTCCACTTTTCCAGAGACGCTCTCTGTTCAGCAGTCGGACGTGCTGGCATGGCAGGTGGGTCCTGGTCCAAGACATGAGTCAACTTTTCGAAACCCAGAACAATTCTGTAGTTCCTTAACCAGTCCTTAAAATTTGGTCCAGTCAGTCTATGAGTGTCTAGAATAGGGGGTTTGAGGCAGACATGTTTCCTATAGAGAGTCGAAAGTTTTTAGTTAGATTTTGTAATCAGACTCAACCAATTTATTTAAGATTTTTATTTTTAAATAAATTAGGCTCCCACTATTTTCTCAGATTCCTACACTCCCTTAGTAGAGATGTGAAAATCTCCGTGATTAGTGATTTCTAGTGGGTGGTGCGGTCTTACTGATTGGCTCATCACCTCACCTAACAGTTATTGGTGATGGGTCAACCGATGAGTGGACAACTCTTGTCCAATGATTCTTTAATCATGGTGCACCCAAAACTTAGTCTCTAATTTATGAAGCTCACCGTATCCGGGATATTGCTCCAATCCTTAGTTAAGCCAAACCCACCATTTGCACGAACTATATTCCTGATTGGATCCCTCACCGTATCTGGAATATTGAGCCCAACCCATCCTCTAATCCGTAGCATCCAATGCCTAATGGACATGGTTGCATCTTCCCAGTGCAACTGAGCCACTGTAACCAGCCGAGAACAATCAACCCCAGGAAGGGCCCGCACATCCACAATGGTGGAAGACCTAGACTTAATATTTTCTTAGGAAGATTTGATTTAGGTCTCTTTAAACTTGACTTGATATAGTCATAACAATTATGACTAACCTAGTGGCATGGGTTAGCTCGAATTGTTAGCTACCTCAAATCAGAACTAGATCGACACATATGGCCAGGTAAGTGAGATCAGTGGAAGGGATATGCCATTAACTCGACAAGAACGTATTCAAGTCGAGTAGCTCCAAATTAAAAATCAATCGATCGTATCTACCGAACTTACCTTAGACACCAAATTATCGAACTAGAACTAATTGGGTTAGCCTACAATCCAGACTCTAATCTCTGAGCCAAATTAGGTCTTAACTTGATCGAGTCACATCTAAATGTGATTCAACTTTGACCCAGATTTAATCCTATTAGGCTGGTCAATTATTAGCTTTCATAATCCCACCTAACCAACTCTTGATTCGATTTGATCAACCGCTAGACCTAATTGAGCTACCCAAGCCCGAACCCAATCTTATGAAAATGTCTTAGACCTAAAATTCTAAATTTTAGACCTAATTTAATTTCATAAACTTAATACATTAACTAAGTTTGGGTTCATAAACAAAGCGTGTATAATAAATCCTAGGGTTTCAGGATCTAGGGTTTTGCAGAAAAGTAAGTTTTGATTTCTGATTAAGGATGAACGCGTGGCACCCCTACACGTCATATGAACACCCCATTGAATGGGAGGAGAGGGTCTTTAAATCCTACTTCATTCTTATGACCGGACGGCCATGAGGAACACCTTAACCAAAAATATAAATTTAACTACAAAACTAGTTAGATCTAAATTAACATATCACATATACAATTTAAGATCTAACTAATACATGCTTTGCATACATCTCATGTATCAAAAATTAATTTAATTAACAAGCTTTCAGATCTGATACATCACATGTAATATCTAAAAAATAAGATTTAAATTGAACTATTCAAAATTAAATCTATTCTAGATAAGTTACTAGATCAGTTCTACAACTAGTCTAGGCATGTAACAGATTAATTTTATAAAAAAATTAAAATTTTATTTTATATTTTCTGATCTAATTATAACACTTATAACATTAAAAAAATAAAAAATAAATTAGATTTAATTTATATTTTAATCTCATTAAAATATAAAACTTAAGACTATTCATGGATTCAACTAATCCTAGTCTAGTCACGCATCTCATGCATGTTAGATCATCTTAGATTTAATTTTAAATATTTTAATTTTAAATTCTATCATATTTGATGTGACATCTGAAATTTTTTAATATCAGATAAATTAAAATTAAAATCAGATATAAATTAGATCTGAAATAGAGCCAACAACCTGGCACTGATATCACTTGAAGGAAAAACCGCCTTTTTCCTGTGTAGGATATTCCAGATTTCATCAAATCCGGGATGGAATAAATTTTAAATTTTTATCCTATGTTATTTTAGATATAATGTCTATTAGATATAATTTTATTATCTAATATTTTAATTTTAAAATTAAATCTAAAAGTATGAGAAACATAGATATACCTCAAGGGTAATCTAATTACTCTGTAGATGATCGTAGCACTGCCTGAGGTTCTGATATAGCCACGCAAGCACCTGGCCTCTACCAATATCCACTTAGGTACAATATAAAACATCTTCTCCTTGTAATTCTATGCTCCAAAAATCAGATCTAAATCTGATTAGGAAGATCTTCAAAAGTCTTCCTGAAGTTGGAGCAGCAGCCTGTCGAAGAAGTCCTGCAGCCTTCTATTCCAGGCATCACTATGCCTTGCACCTATGCCAGATGAACGTCCAACTTCTTGGACGTGAAGAGGGGAGAAAGGAGAGAAGGGAGGATATAGAGAAGAGGGGAGGGGGTGGAAGTCAATGAGTTTTTTGTACAAAACAAGTTCTGCCCCAAAACCCTAGGTGCAGCAGGGTTTATATAGACCCTGTATGCTGCGGAGTGCCACAACATTCGACCCATCAAAAAATTCTAATAAATTTTGGAAAAATTTTGATTAGTGGAGTGATGTCATCTGATCACATCAGATAAGAATCCCCATGCTCTCTCCTATGTTGGCACCAACAATGGATAGGCTCAAATAAGGTGGCGCCAAAGAGTCCAAGTTTATCAGGACTCTTTGGTTCTTATCCATTTGGGGCGCCCACTTAAATCCAATTGGGCTCATGCCATAATCTGATTATGGCACCCAATTTGATTAGGTTTAGGCATGTGGACACTCCACAAAAATCTTCCAATAAGTCCTCTTCAGTTTAAGACTCATATGTCAACTTTTGATAGATATCCTAAAATGAAATTGGCAGGTGCTAGAAATTAGCAGGTGTTGTCTTAAATTCATCTCATGAATTAAGACAAGCCTTTTCTGAGCTGGACAAGCTTCATTTAAATTAAGAGAAATCTTTTCAAGGTTCTCTGGATGAGCCAGATCATATTTGGCTCAATAGAGACAGAAAAGATTACACGAGGAGAAAGTTAGGCTCAATCGAGTGCTAGCATGATTTTCTTGAACCTAATTGGATCTTATCCAAATCAATTGGGCTAGCCCAATTGATGACATCCAGACCCTAACCCTTGTTTGTGTGACCTAGTTAGGTTCAATTCTGTATGGTAATGAGACATGTCATGATCTCATCATCGACATCATCGAAACTCCTTTCGATGGACCAGAACTCTTCCGATTCAGACAATTAGAATGATCGATCATCAAAATCATTCTAATTGCTCCTAAAATCTACCAGTGATACCTAGCAGTATATGGTGGCAACCCATCAGAACTGAAGATGAACCTCTCGGTGCAGCTACCTGTGTGATTGAGTTCCTCTATCATGAGTCCCGACTGAATTAGGGTTAAGGTGAACTTGTCAAACCCAACATCAGTCATATGAATCAATCGATCGATCCGAGTCCGATGTAAAACTCCAATGAAAAACTTTTTTCCATTATTTTACTCTGCCATGGCCATGGGCTTAAGGACTCGATCTTTCGATCACTATAGGACTACTCCTCTCATCTACCGAGGTTGATAGATCCCATCTTGATGGGATCTGGTTCCTACAATGAATATGCTACAGCCAACATACACCTCAGGGTTTCGGATGGCTAGGAGATCGAGTTATGGTATAGTCAAACTATAACACACTCAAGGTGAACCGATGATGCACCTTAGGTCAAAGAACTAGATACACAACTGCAGCATCGAGCTAGTCATCGACGAGAAGGTAGATTTTCTTATGACTACTCGAGGTGGTCATGCTCAGTACTCTCGTTCTCAATAAATATCTGTACTCTCGCTCTGGTGTCTCCACTCTGTAGACTTAAGACTCATCTATCCTAAGGAAGCGATCGTACACCAACCTTTCGGATCGATCACCATCCTCGTGATGATCCTATGGTCAGGAGCAGTTTATGAGTTAGTTATGTAAATTCATACCTTAAATTTTCAACTCTTGAAAATATAAATTAATATTTCCACTAACTCAATGGATGTATCACAGACACAATGTACACAATGTGATAGAAGAATAACTCTTTTATTCATTTATAATTAAAATTATAATTTTGGCCTTAGATTTGTATAAGAATGTGTCAGTCGATCTGGCATCTAGGGCACACATCTAACACTATGTGGGCTTATAAACATAAGTGTTAAAGGAGGATACTTCTATTTTATTACGTTTACAGATGATCTATTGAGATATGAGAATATTTATCTTATGAAGCATAAGTCAGAATTACTTAAAATGTTCAAACGATTCTGTATTAAAGTAAAGAAACAGACTGAAATAAGTATTAAGACCTTTCGGTCAGATCGAAGAGGTGAATACCTCACCAGTGAGTTCCTATTATATCGGAAAGAGAATGAGATTCTCTCACAATAGACCCCTCCTGAAATACACAACATAATGAGATGTCGGAGAGGAGGAATCGAACTTTATTAGACATAATTTGATCCATGATGGTCTTTATGAGTCTACCAATCTTCTTTTAGGAGATATGCTCTAGAAACTGTCTGCTACATTTTGAATAAGGTGCCTAGCAAGTCTGTCGATAAAACTTTGTATGAGATATGGACTGGGTGTAAGCCGGTGCTCTCACACCTTATGGTTTGGGGGTGTTCAGCTTATGTCAAGTATTTAAAGATAGATAAGGTTGGATCAAAGTTTGATAGATGCTTGTTCGTAGGATACTCAAAGAAAATTAAAGCGTACTACTTCTACCTCATTATAAAGCAAAAGGTGTTTGTCAGCAGTTGGACAGTCTTTTTGAAAAAAGAGTTCCTTGGTGAAGGAGCTAATGCCTGTAAAACTAAATTTGATGAAGTTCATGAGGTGGAAGGACCGACACACATAGAATTAGATTTGATTGGAGAATCAAATTCGAAGCCAGTAAAGGTGCCATTAAGGAGATCCGATAGAGTACCGCATCAGCCAAATAGATACTATGATTTTTAGTCCGAAATGGTAACTCCATCGAACTTGATGAGAATGATGAGGATCCGATCACCTATATGGAGGCCATGCAAAGGCCTGACTCTAAAAAATGACTTGAGACCATGAAATTCGAGATGGAGTCCATGAAGATCAATGGTGTATGGACACTAGTTGATCCGTCTAAAGAAATAAAATCTATAGGATGTAAATAGATTTTCAAGAGGAAAAAAAGAGCAGACGGGAAGGTAGAGACTATAAAGCCCATCTAGTTGCCAAGGGTTACCGTCAGCATTATGGTATTGACTATGACGAGACATTCTCTCCGGTGGCAATACTCAAGTCCATCTGGATTATGCTTGCTATCACTGCATACTTAGATTATGAGATCTAACAAATGGATGTCAAAATCGCTTTCCTTAATTGGGAGCTGAAAAAAGAGGTGTATATGATACAACCTAAAGGGTTCACATCCACAGATGGGTCGAAAGTATGCAAGCTGAATAGGTCTATTTATGGATTTAAGCAGGTATCTAGGAGTTGGAACATGCATTTTGATAAGGTGATCAAAACATATAGCTTCATTAGGAATGAAGAAGAGCCTTTCATCTACAAGTGGGCTTTTGATTCTGTAGTTATCTTCCTTATGCTGTATGTGAATGACATACTGTTACTAAGAAATGATATCCCAACTTTACAGAGTGTGAAGTTGTGATTATCATTATAGTTCTCCATGAAGGACTTGGGAGAAGCATCCTATATCAAAAGGATGAAGATCTATAGGGATAGATCTAGAAGGTTGCTTGGATTGTCTCAATCCATATATAGTGATACCTTGTTGAAGCAGTTCAACATGGATAATTTCAAGAAAGACTATCTTTCGATAGGCCATGAAATTATTTTTTTCAAGAAAAATTATCCGACAACTCCTGAGGAGAGAGTGCATGAGTAGAATATATATGCTTCGATAGTGGATCTATTATATATGCTATGACATATACGAGGCTGGATGTGGCCTATTCACTATGGGTAGTGAGTAGGGACTAGTCTGATCTGGATGAAAAATATTGAAAGATTGTGAAAGTAATTCTTAAGTATTTGAGAAATATTAAAGACCAATGGCTTCTTTATAGAGACACTGACCTAAAACTTGTGGGATATACTGATTCTAATTTTCAGTTAGATTGTGATGACAGCAGAAGTATGTCGGACTACGTATTTATCTTGAATGGTGGAGCTGTTTGCTGGAAGAGTTCTAAGCAACATATTGTGGCCGATTATGTGTGCGAAGCAGAATATATTGCTGCATCGGATGCTGCAAAAGAGGTAGTGTGGTTGCAAAAATTTATTATCGAGCTGAAAGTTACACCTTCTATTGATAGTCCTATTTTGCTGTACTGTGACAACTCTAGTACCATAGCTCAGATGAAAGAATCAAAGTTACATCATCGCACCAAGCATGTTCTGCACCGCTAGCACCTGATGTGAGAGATCGTGAACCGAGATGACGTCAAGCTTTAGAAGATCGATGGAAAGGAGAACTTAACCGACCCCTTCACTAAAGCTTTCAGGATCAAAGAGTTCAATGACTTTAAATGAAAGATGGGTATAAGATACTATCCCGATTGGCTTTAATCCAAGTAGAAGTTGTTGAAAATTATGTCCTAAAATCAATCATATGATGATTGAGTTTCTCTTTGTATATGAGTTATTGATTCATAAATAAAAGATATTCTTGCATTTTTCATCACAAAGTAACATCTTCTTTAAACTCTTGTGCTATGATTAAGTCCTTAGAACTATGCTAGTGTGCGATAAAGAGAGGATTTATCATATAGTTCTTAAATATGTTCGTGACCAAATGATACATCATTACAGGATGATGACTTTTATCGAATGGAGGTCGTTGTGTGCTATATGGGTTGGTTATTCTCTTAACAAGGAGTGTGGTGATACTAGTATGACATATAGATGAGATGTAGGAGTACATCATCACAGAACAAGTGACTCATCTACTTAACATTCTACTGTCAAGAGCTGCTCGTAAAATACATGGATATAAGTATCCTTCAGACCTAAGATCACCATAGTGACTTGCAAGCAACTCACTGTACTTTGATGTTGGACTATCTGAATTTCTAATACAGTGATGGAAGGCTACTGGATACAGTCAAGTACTTACGAAGTCTGTATATGGATCAAGATAGGATTGACCCCTTCGGATTATTGAAGTTGATGTATCGCTGTATTTTAATTTAGTAAAGCCTTGGCTAGGGTAATCTAAGAGATGGATTTGAAAGATTGAAATACAATGTGGATGAAGCAATCTCGATTGATAGTTAACCTGAGACCATCCTAGAGCATTTAGGGTCAAAAAGATGAATTATGCGGTCACCATATATATGGATTTTAAAATATTTCTTTACAATAATTTGATCTATCTAGATATTGAGAACCATTGCTAGATGGTATCTTGATTAGTGCAGGAATTGATTCTTATGCTGCTGGCTTAGTGTTTGAACCTATGAAATCACGCACACAAGTCAGACAAAGTAGGAAGATATTGACCTATGTTTATATGTCTAATTTGAAAGTACTTGACTTGATTGAATATATAAGCTAATTTGATTGAGAATTAAGTTATGGATCAAATAAGATTGAAGAGTTACTTTATCTAGCTAGCACTACACATGAGGTTCAGGTTTGATCTCGAAGATGAACAATTTTTGATCTATGATTCATAGAGTATATGAAAGATTGAATTTAAATACTAATTAATTTTAGATTAGATCTAAATTAATTAGATTTAATTAGATCCAAAATTTTAAGTTAGACTTGGTACAAAAATCTTAAAGAGTTTGGGATTGACAGCCTTTTGAAATTATTTCGAACCAGCTTTGAATTGGATTTGAATTAGATCCATTTTGGATGAGATATAAGAAATTCTTCTTGTACTAGGATTCTCCTCTTATATGGGCTGACCAACACCTAGAATGGTGTTGGTTTGGGGCATCCCATGTGGGTGAGGGATTGGGTGCAATGTGGTTGTCATATATGATGGTAATTCTATCTCATGTAAGAATTTTTCTTTTATGAGTATTGGACTGATTTAAATCAGATTTGAGTTAGAACTTTTATATTTATTGGGTCATGAGAATCATCTATAAATAGAAAGGGTCTCTACCTATGGATGCATAGCAAACAAATCAGATTGAGAGAAGAGAGAAAGAGAGAGAAAGGCATGTGAAGAGAGAAGCCCTTCTTCTTCTCCTTAGCCTCTCCTCTTTGGTGCCGCCCCTCTTCCCTTGGGCATGGGCCCTCCTTGGGCATCCCACCTGCTGGTGTGAGGTGTCACACTAGCACATCTTCTCTCTTATTTGATTGGATTGCGAACATCGGAGTTCATCCTACTTTCTTACGGCATTTGGCGTGCATACGGAGTAGAGGATCTACACTTTCAGACCTCCGTAAAGGTTTAAGTCAGATTATTTGAGATTTAATCTCTGATTCTACTATAATCGGATAAGGATTTGATCCTTATTCATATAGATTAATAGAAAATTTTTGGATGCAACCTAGGTCATTCGAAGAGAAATAGTTTTTCTTCCCTTCAGTTTGATGTCAAGTTCAACATCTACATCCCTCTCCAAGCAACTTTCTTGAGAATTTTATTATAATCAGTAGATTATAGCAAGATTTTTTTCAAGCTTACAATTTGAACCCAGTTGATTTTGCAGGCTCACCAACCAAATTCTATTTTCAAGCCACTCTTAGGCTTGTACAAATCTAATTCAAGATTTGAATAGGCCTATCCTCCAAGTTTCAAACCCTATTGAAATTTGAAATATAAAAATATATACAAAAATTTAAGTACAAACATAAATTTCTTTAATGAGCTAATGTTGAGACTTTAATGCACAAGATGAAAAGTTGAATAGCTTTTGCAATAAATTCTCTCTTCTTATTCTTGAAGACTTGATTACAAGCAAGTTGAGTGGTTGGAGTGGAGTAAATCCTCTTGAAAGCTCACTCACAATAAAATAGATTTTTCACTTGTATTTCTCTCTTGTTTTCATTGTGTCTGATGTTTTCTTGAGTTCTCTTACTTTAATAATGGCTTAGACACTCTTTAATCCAAGTTAGCATCACCAAAATTAGGTTTGTAGCCATTAAAGTACAAAAAATAGCCATTTGGAGCTTTCTAGATTAATTTTGCAGTTTTTTGAAAACTAGCCATTAGAGCTGTCAGAATCTGTTGAGTCAACTTAAGCAATTCTTGGGTTGGCCCAAGATCCTCTTAAGTCAGCTTGAGGTTTTCTTGAGTTGACTTGAGTAGCAGTGTCTAGAAACTACCTTTCTATCTTTTTTGAGGGAGTCGACTCGAGCAATACTTGAGTCAGCTTAAGGTCTGTGTTGGTGATGTCTGCATGCCAGAGTCGACTTAAGGAATACTTGAGTCAGCTCAAGCTCTATGCCAAAAGTTGAATTTATACCATAGTTGGCTCAAGGTCCTCTTGAGTTGGCTCAAGCTCTTGATTCTTTGAAAAATATTTGGCTTGACCTTTCAAATCTTCTTTCTTTAAATCTTTAAGGTAAAAGTCTTAAGATAAGATCTCAGCTTTATGAAATTTTCAAACACTAAAATATTTTATTAATACCAAATATATACTTAAAATTTTTATTATTCATCAAAATTAAATCTTGGGTCAACAGACATAAAGGTGAAGATTCAAGATATTTTTTTGAGCCAATCCAGTGATCAACTTAGTCAACCAAGACTGAAGCTTAGCCAACTCACAAAGACAGATAGCTAATCCAATTTGAGAGATAGAAGAACACAGAAAGTAGTATAAATTAATAAGTCTTCTGAGCCGATCCAGAAAGTCAGTTAGCTAACTAAATCATTAAGTTAGCTAACTAAGAAGAGATTTAAGCCAATCTAGTCTCAAGCAGATAGAATGATAGAAAGTTAAAATTTTGATATCTGCTATTGAGCTATCTCTGAGATTTTACTTAGCCAATTTAAAATTGAAGGTTAGTCGATTAAGAGCCTGAGTGAGCTGACTCATAGATTTTTGACAAAATAATAACTAGTTTTTCAAAATTTTTAAAACATGCTCAATTTATTTCTAACAGCTATTTTCAAGCTTCAAATGATGAGAGCATTAATTGTAGATATTTTTAAGGTCATAAATGAAGATATTTCAATAAAGAACTAAGAGAAGAAATTAAGAGAGCTTATTTTGGAACATTCTTCAAGAAAGAGACTTGAACTCAAGAGAGAAAATGAAAGGGATTCAAGAGAGCATTCAATTCAATCCTTCTCATATTTATTCAATTTGAAAAAAATGAAGAGTGCATTGATTTAAGCTAACTACTCCTGAGCAAAAATATTGAAGCCTTTCTCAATTCTTTGAAGCATTCAAAGAAGAAGTCCAAGCAATCAATAGCTTATCTACCTCAACTTCTTCAGAATCTTAAAAGAGTTTTATTGTTCAAAACTTAAATTTCTTATATATCTTAATTTATTTTATTGTGATAAATTTTTTAGATGAAGAAACTTGGGGTTAGTCCAAGCCTAAAGTTGGATTTTGTAAGGTTTCAATTGGTATCTCTATAAAGACCAACTAGAGTTGATTGTGAGCCAAAGATAAAACAATCAATTTTAAGATTATGGTTGGTGATCCTGCTAAAACCAATAGAATTGGATTATGAATCTGAGAAAATAATGGGACTCTAATTTTGAGAGATTATAGTTGGAATTCTTAAGTGGGTTGACTAAAGTAGTGGACGTAGATGCTGAGTTTAGCACCGAACCACTATAAAGCTTCATATGTTTGTGATTATATTGGTTTGTTAATTTTTTATTTTTTTCTATATATTTACTTTTTGCTAAGCACTCCACAAATACTCTTAAAATTATTTTTGAGCATAAATTATAAAATTTATTTTTAAGAAATCCAATTCACCCCCCTCTCTCAGGTTATTGCCTCTATTGGAAAACAAAAGAGTTATACATGAGCCCAAGATTAGGAATTATGCTGAATTTTTATTCTTAAGTGAGGGTTGCTTCTGAGGCAAATGATGTTAGATCCATGTGGCTCAAAATGGAGAGTGTAGGGAACAAATGCTCTTCTTAGGCTTCAATTTCCAGGGAAATTGCATCTTATAGATGATTTCTTTGAATTCCATTGTAATAAAATATTTATGGGCTTTGATGAGCTGTTTTGTGCCTTAAGAGTGTTAAATGTGGGAAGGTAGGAGTCCTACCATTTGAGGCTTGTGTTGGGGGGTGTATCTTTTGCATGAAAGAAGGATTTACCTTCCTTCTTATGAATTCATTGTTGGATTGTGTAATAGTAGCTTTGAGATCTATGCGAACAAATAAATGGAAGAGTTTGGAGTGCTTGAAGATTTGTGTGTAGTGTGACATGATGGTCTGCATCGTAAAAGAAAATCAACCATTCTTTCATGCAAAGGATACTACCTAAACCCTGGGGCTTCTGAGAATATATGCCACTTATTTGGGTCACTCCTAGTCTATTATGGTAGAACCTACAAGCTATTGTTCCTTTTCCTTTTTTTAATTAAAAATTTAATCTTTTCATCCATCAAAATTTCAAGGTACTTTTTAAGCTATTATATTCTCCATTTTCTAGGAAGAAAATGAACAAGCAAATTGCTTAATTCAATTTACTTGCCTAGTCATCTATGATGCAATGCTTGGATTGGAGAATTGGAATGGTCGATTCTAGGTTAGAGGTTTAGGACTCTTATATCTTAGTTTATTGTATTACCTATTTGGCTTTCTTAATGCAATTGCTTGCACTCATGGGGCACAAATTTGGATCCAAATAACATCCATTCTCTCTCAAAAGCCAAAAAAAAAAAAAGAAAAGAAAAGTTTCTTAATAACTTTGGTAATTTCATTTAGTTGAACATCTTATCCTCTACAACTATTTGTTTATTGGCCAATTTCAAAAATCTATAAGAATTAAACTTTCAAAAACTGATATTATGAGAAGAGTTGGTGAACTTATTACTTAATAAGTGATCTGTGTAGCAAAAAAATTCCTGATTGAAAAAGGAGTAAGAAGACAAGAAAGTAGAAGGGAATAGTATCAGTACAACATTTGTTTACTTGTAAGTTGTTTTTCTTTGTTTGAGCTTGTACAATATTAATGAAGATATATAATACTCCACTTATGAACAGTAATACATAGGTTTACACCAACTTGATATTAAAATTGCCTTCTTAAATATAGATTGTACATTGGATGTAATAAGAGCTTTTGGCTTTGTACTCTCCATTGATTAAGTTGACAAATAAACAAACATTTACAAAATCAATGACACATATTGAAATGCAAACTCAACTAGCTTAAACATATTATAGTCAAAGAGCATAAACCTACTCCACTATTTATGATGACTTGGTAGGATAGTGGCCTATCCCTTGCTTTGAAGCTAGTTTTAGGTTGCTATGTTGCTAGCAAGTTCCTTACTATTTAGTTAAAACTACAATCATATTGTTTTAATGTTAACAACAAGAACACTTTGATTAAAAGAAAGGTTTCCTCCACCATCTCAATATTATTGTTGAATTTCTTATTCAAAAATAACTATAGAAATATTAAGATGACCAATATGCATTGTAAATTTTTCAAGCCAAACTACATCAATTATGAAATCTATTGAATATTTGTTTATAGGAGAGAGTCTTTCAAGACATGAATGCTAAGATCCTAGAGACTATCTTTCCATAAAAAGTTGTTGTAAGATGTTTTTTAAAATAATTAGACATAGACGAATTTGATATGGGAAACTGAAGGTTAGAAAAATAATATTGTTAAATAAAAGTGAGTTTAGAATTGTTGTTGTTGAGGACCAGTTTGGCTAGGTTGTTGAATTGGTTAGTGTGCTAGAAAGCTCAGAAAGATGATGAATGGATCAAGAGAGTTGGCTGAAGATCTCAATGCACCTCCTTAACTAGTGGGTAACAGTTACCAGGATTCGATCTCATCTTTTAATTCTAGGCACTCAGTCATAGCTGGATCCATCACACCAAATCGATGGCAGAGGAAAGGAGATCACAATCAGATCTTTAGTCTAATGTAGGCTTGGTCCTGAAACACCAAAGATAAGGAAGCCCTCTTATTGGAGAGTATCTGATAGGAAATCTTTCGATACATAAGTCAAATAACTTTTAAGAAAACAAGAGAGGCTCTACATGAGTAGCAGAGAGATGAGAACTAGAGCACAAAGAGTTTAGACTTAGTTGGACTTCACTTAACTTGGAGAGTCTTCCTGAAGTAGTTAATGTAGGCAAGGGCCAGTATCCATTGCTATAGAATCTTGGGATGTGTGAATGAGTCAATTTGGATAATTGTTCACATATTTGAAAGATATCATGCTGATGATTCTCCTGCATGCCAATTCTCATGCATCACATGGTTATGAAAATTGCTTGCCATCGTGAGTTAGTTGTAACTAGATCAGGGAGATTTGGGCATCTCCATGTGCTCCTGGACTAGCCACGTGGTGAGAGTTAATTGGTTGAGGTGAATTCTTTGTTGCAAGCTCATGGTAGGCTCTAATTGGTAGTTATACAATATCGACTATGGTTAGTTCTTAGGTAGATCACTTGCCCAACAATTTCAAGGCTAAGATGACCTGTTTGCTCAAGCGAAGGAAGTCTAATAGTTGGTGAGAATGACCAGCTCAAGCATTGTGAATCCGAGCTATAGAGTTGAGCTAAATTGTCGAGTCGAGAAACCAAGCTATTATAGTTATCCTTTTGGTTCTACCGAAGAAGCTTCTAGACACCTTATTTATGAGAGACATGCTGGTATTCGCAATTCTCAAAGCGACATCATGAGTGGTGAGATTTTCAGTATGATGATTGAATGCTTTACCGATAGTGATCCTGGTAACCATTCATAGCCAAACAATTGGCTTGCACATGCACAAAGATTAGATCGCTAGTTTTAAAAGCCATATCGATCCAAGCCATCTAAAGCTCTATATATTATGCCTAGTGCTTGTGCTTTTTCATATTTTGGCTTTTTGCTCATTGTGTTGAGGGAGAAGTGGAAGAGCATGTCTGACCCTATGTAGTGGTGACTAGTCCACCATCTATCTTTGTCACCCACTCTAGTGTGCCAACTAGAGTTTTTGTTGGAGCCCCATCACCATTGTAATCCTTGGTATGTTCTTGGCTTCTCTAGTCTTTCTTTGATCTTTTCAAGTTTTTCTATCTTCTTCCCCCCTTTTCATTTCATTCATGGAGTTACCTGAGGAATGGTCCACAAATGATGAGAGAGCAAGTTGGGGATCTCATAACCAAGCCTCTATGGGGCCCCATGAAGCTTAGCTTGAGCTTGCTTCTAGCTCAAATGCTAAAGAAAGTATTTCAATGGGAGTAGACCTTGAGTGGATCTGAGACGAGTACCACATACCTTGGGCTTTCGTGCTGGAGTGTCTGCCCTTTTGGTCAAGTAACATCTCCTCTAAAGGATCAGGTGGCCATTATAAGGAAACTTTGAAGATTGGCTTGAGATTCTCAATTCCTTCCATCATTGATGAGCTGTTAAATCATATCAGCTTCTTCCAGCCTAGCTCATCCCCATGCCTAGCGAATGATAGTTGGGCTTTTTTGTTTGTTTGATCCATTTTTTGATTATCCACTTCCTTATGGGAATGAAGTTCAATCTTAGCAAGCTCGTAAAAAGAAGCTTGGTGGTAGTGGTGCTAGTTCCTTAATGAGAAGGAAAGTGAGCGAAGATGAACCAAGCTCAGTCTGTGTCAGACAATGCATCCATGCGAGGTGAAGGTGGAAGCCTGCAAGGATGTACCTACCACTTTGGCTATAGATCCAACTTTGGATCTTGTGGTTGCTATCGGACTTGGAGAGGTTCTAGCTATCGTTGATGAAGCTACACCTACTCTAGAATTGGCTTCTAGTTTGAAACAAACTTTGACCTTAAGTGTTGAGATCTTGATTGCAATGATCTCACAACAAGCTCAAGGAGCACAATCCTACCAGTAGCTTCCATCCTCATCTTGAGGGACAGAATTGGACCCTTTTTTGCCAATTTGGTAACTTCAGAGTCAAGGACTTTATCCTTGCTATTGCTGAGCTTTTTGGCAAAATGTTTAAAGGGATGATTCTCCCTCAAATGTGCAGTACCTTTGAAGCTTGACAACAAAGGAGGTCGTTGGTTCAACATACACTATTGTGCTCAAGGTGAGGGCTATATTGTTGCCCTATAATTGATTTTGATGATTCTAAAATATTGAGTATAAATAATACCAATCATATATTTCAAGATTGAATGTAAAATTTTTTAGATGTTTAAATTGAAAATTTCATCCATGAAAAAGATCTCCTCGAAAGAAGCTAAGTCAAGGAATTAAAAGCTGAGTTTTCAAGTTTTAGACCTAGTGGAGTCGACTCCAGAAGGCTAAGAACCAATTCCTACACTGAAATGGGATGAACATAGAGGGATTTTAAGTTTCAAAAAATTCAGGAGCCGATCTCAAGAAAAAAGAGTCGATTTTGACATACTTGGATAGACTGGCATGCTGGCGAGTTGACTCTCGCTAAGAAAAAGTTGACTCTCTAAGAGAAGACAGAATCCTGTATTTTTAGATTCTTCATTCTAGTCGATCCCAAAAGAGCTTGAGTGACCTCAAGATAGATCGAGCCGACTCATGAAGATGGTGAGCTGACTCTCTAAGGAAAGATAAAATACAAATTTTTTAGACCTTGAGGCCGAGTCGACTCTTGAGGTTGATAAGTTAACTCATGGGTAGCTTGAGTCAACCCTTGAGAAATTAGTGTTGACCTCTAGCACAAAATCAGCAATAACAGATAGTTTTCTATACATTTCTAACAGCTAGTTTTTGACTCCAATAGCCATTCCAAGGCTTCCAACAGTCAAAACTCACTCTTTAGCAATATCTAAGCATATTAAAGACTAGAGAATCAAATTGAAAAAGTAGCCAAGTAGATTAAAAAGCAAAAATCATCAGTTTAAGTGAGCATTATTGAATATTATTGAAAAGAAAGAAAAGAGAGGGACTGATGCACAAAAATCAATGGGCTTTAAGGGAGATCATCTCCATCAACTTTCACATTCTCAAGCATCAAGAAGAGAAGTTGAAGCATCATTTGAACAATTCAACAGCAATTTTTTCGGGCATAAAAAGAGTTCAATTTTCTATTTTAATTTGTTTTAAAATTCTGCATCTTGTATATTATTTTCTTTAAAGTTTCTTTGAAAGAATGAAACTTAGGGTGTAGGCCTGTCTAAGCTCAAAATTGAATATTATAGATTTTGGTTGGTGAGCCCACAAAATCAAATGGATTGATTGTAAATTTAAAAAATAATCGATGTACGATTTTGATTAGCGATATCACAAAATTAATTAGGTTTGTTTGTGATCTTAGATAAAATAAATACGTTATAATCAGGTTGATTATAGTAAAATTCTCAAGAGATATTCGGAGAGTAGATATAGGCGCCAGATTACACCGAACCACTATAAATTATTTTATATTTGTGATTGCGCTTTACCTTCTAACTTTATATCATTTTAATTTTTACATAATTTTACTTATTCTTAATTCCACTATTGCATACTGTTTACACTTCACAAACACTCAAGTTAATTTGAATTTGAAGCACATCATTGCTTAGATTGTAAATTTGCTGAAATTTTTAAAAAAATTCAATTCACCCTTTCTCTTGGATTACTATTTTTTTAGATAATAATTAGTATCAAAATGGGTGCTCTAAAATTTTTATTGATCTAACAGTCTAGAGCCAAAGATCATGTTAACTCAGGTTTATTTTTCATCTACTGAAGGACAATCAACTTTGAGAATACCACTATTCAATGGCACTAACTATACATTTTGGAAGGCTAGAATGAGAATGTTTGTACATACTTTAGATTATGACATGTGGAGAGTTATAACTACAGACCATACACACCGATAATTGTAAGCAATAGAGTATCTCTTCCCAAATCAAAAAGAATTGGGATGAGAATGATAAAAAGATAGTATAATTAAATGCTAAAGCCATTAATACACTTTATTGCTCATTAGATGTATATAAATTTAATAGAATATCAACTTTGTACATTAGCAAAAAAAATTTGAGATAGATAAGAAATAACTCATGAAGGAATAAGCCAAGTTAAAGAATCTAAAATTAATATACTTGTTCATAAGTATGAATTGTTCAAAATAGAATAATATAAATCTATTTTTGATATATTCTCAAGATTTACTAACATTATCAATGCTTTAAATGGTCTTGGTAAAACTTATGCTAGTCATGAGCTTGCTTGCAAGTTTTAAAGTGTTGCCAAAGACGTGGGAAGCTAAAGTGATAGCTATAACCAAGCTATCCGCATAGAAAATAATCGTTCAATCATGACACATGAGTTGAAAATGCACCAAAATAAGGAAGAAGAGGAGTCACAGAAGAAAAAGACCATCACCTTCAAATCAACTACAAAATTAGAAGAAAGTGATGAGTTAGAGGATGAAGATGAAGAAAAAAGTGAAGAGAAAGATGAGGACTTGGACTGCTCGCTGAAAAATTCAAAAAGTTCCTTATGAAGAAGGGTTTGAAGAAGAAAGAAGCAATTGAAGAAAAAGAAAGAAAACTATCATATGCTACAAGTGCAACAAGAGGAGACATTACAAGCCAGATTGTCCTCTACTCAAGAAGAACCTCAAAAAGAGCAAAAGCAATGCAATGATAGCTATTTGGAGAGGCAGCGACATTTCAAGCTGCGATAAAGAAGAAGAGGAAGGAATTACAAATCTTAGCCTCATGGCCAATGACAATGGGTGTACCTTGAAAATTCTTCTAAATTTACTTTTGATGAGTTATTTAAAGTCTTTAATAATTTAATGATGAATATAAAAAGATAAGACTAAAAAATAAAGAAATCAAAAGGTTATTCTATTTTTGGCTAAAGAAAAGAATAAGATTTGATTGAAAAAGAAGATCTTTTGAAAGAAAAAAAAATCTTGATTGAAGAAAAAGAATTCTTTTAAAATTTGAAAAATCTTTAATGGAAGAAAATACCAAACTTAGAGAAGAGATTGAAGCATTAAAGCTTATGCTTAAAAAGTTTACAATTGGTCGCAAAAGCTTTAATTGATTTTAAATAATCAAAAAACTATTTTCGATAAAGCTAGATTAGTTTCAATCCTTCAAAAAATAAAAATTATTAAGAATATGTTTAGTAAAGTTTTACTTGAAAATCATTCTATCACATGTTATAAATACAACAAAGTTGGCCATAAAAAGCGATGTTAGACATCAACTCTAAGAAGTAGTTGAAAGTCATAAAGTTAGAAATTGACTCAATGCATTCTAACTAAGCGTGGACCTTAGTGGATCCACCAGAAGGTATAGTACTTATTGGATACAAATGGATCTATACAAAGAAGATAAATTTAGATGGAAAGGTAGAGACATATAAAGCAAGGCTTATAGTCAAAGCTATAGTCAATGCAAAGGCATTGACTATCAGGGATCTTTGCTCATAATATGCTAAAGTCCATCTGGACACTACTTGCAATTACGATAGACCATGATTATGAGATCTATAGATGGATGTAAAATTATCTTCTGAATGAATATCATGAGAAAAGTATTTATATAGAACAGCCTTTGGGTTCATTTTTTAGTGATGAAAGTCATAAGATATGCAAGCTACAAAGATCTATATATTGACGGAAGCAAGCATCTTGGAGTTGAAATACTCGTTCAATCATATGATCAAATTATTTGATTTCATCAAGTATGAGGAGCTATGCGTCTATAAGAACATCAATAAGAGTGATGTCACATCCTTGTATTAGTATGTGGATGATATCTTTCTGATTGGAAATGATGTTCTCATGCTAATTTCGATTAAGATATAGTTGTTTAAAAAATTCTCTATAAAAGACTTTGGAGAAGCATCGTACATTTTGTGATAAAGTCTATAGAGATAGATCTAAGAGGATGCTTAATCTCTCACAAAAGATGTACATAGAGAAGGTACTGAAGAGTTCGGCATAGAAAACTCCAAGAGGGGACTTCTAACCCTTAGGTATGAATTTATCTCTCCAAGAAAATGTGCCCTAACATAATTAAAGAGATTAAATGCATAAGTAAGATCCCTTATGCTTTGCCTATAAAAGCTTCATACATATATGCTATGTATGCAACCTGATATAGTCCTTGCTGTAAGTGTCACAAGCGGATATCAATTGAACCCAGATAAGGAGTATTGGATAGTTGTGAAGAACATTCTAAACTACTTGAGAAGGACTAAAGATATATTCTTAGTTCTTAAAGGAGAAGGAGAGTTGAGGGTACAAGAATTTATAGATTCAGACTTTATATCTGAATTGATGATAGAAAGTCTATATCAGGATGTGTGTTCTGTGCAATGAAGGTTCGACGAAACAACCAATCATTGTAGATTCACTATGAAAGTTGAATACATTACAGCTTCTGAGGCTGCAAAGGAAGCCTTTCAGTTCAAAAGTTTATTACAGAATTGGGTGTAAAATCATCGGATGCCATAATACTATATTGCAATAATATAATGCTATAGCTCTAGCTAAGGAGCCTAATCTCATCAAAATCCAGACATATGTGTTAGCCTTTATTAGCGGGTCCTCCACATAGTCGGCAGAGAGTTCAAGCCATTTGAATCAAATTCTTTTCATAAATTCATGTTCCTTATTCTGATTCGATATAAATACACAGAATCATATGGTATCGAAATCAATCAAGTATAATGATAATTAGATCAATATTTTAGTCATTTTTCATCATAATATTTCAAAATAAGATATTTAATAATAAATATTATTCTTCAAATTTATACATTATTTCATAATTTTATCAAGAAATATTTATAATTTATCAATAAATCTAGAAAAAGTGAAGTATTATTACCTCTCATGCATTCCAACAAAATCCACATAATTATAATTTTTTTTTTCAAATCTTTGATTTATAGATCATATCGTGTATCCCATTATTGAAAATCTACAATCCAATGGTCTAAGTCAGACTGGTCATCTAATTTCATTCGATCATGATCCAATTAAGACATAGAGGGTTCAACAAAGATCGAAGATGATCAATCAATAATGTTCATCAAGAATCAAGATAAGTCAATATGCCATTGATGTTCAAAGATCAATTCGATCAAGTAACTTCATCTAATCAGAGTCCGCTAAGATATAGGGACTTAATAGAGATCAATAAAGATTTGATTCTTCGATGTTAAATAAAGATCAAATGCTGTAAAAAAGCTGTCCGATCAATAAGGTGGTTCAAAGTTGTCTATCAGATCAAGTCAGATTCAAAATGGTAGGATTGAAAATTCTTCATTGATTCATAAATCAAGTAGAGAGATAAAGTTAAGAGAGAGAAACTTATAAGATGAAATAGGGCTAAGCAACGACATTGTCCGAAATCTGATCGATCCCGATCAAGATAATTTAATCAAATTATGATGGAATACTATATAGATAATTTAATAAAATCATGGATGATAAAATCTAATGATATCCATCCATCAAGATGGGTATCGATACACTGCTCAACGATCATAGATCAGGATCCCTTCATCAAAATCAATCAACTTATTGAAATAAAGTTCTTTTCTAGATGAATCTCAGAGAGATAAACTTCTAGAGAGAGACATAATTCTAGAGAAAAAAATTCATGAAAAGTGATAAATAATTTAGAGAGAAAAATTTTAGAGAGAGAAATAGAGAGAAGAGAAGAGGAAGGAGTGAAGAAGAGAGAGTTTTCTTCTCATTCTTTTTTCTTTCTTTTCTTTTTCTTTCTTTTTTCTTTCTTCTTTGTTGGTGGAAAAGGCGTTGAAAAATAGTCCTCCATCAAGCTCAACCTATTGACGGTTTGAGCAATCTTGTATTGTATTGATTTGTAATAAATAAAATATATTTTTGGATTTTCATCATAAGTTTTCATCTTCTAATGAACTCCATTTTTATGATGAAGTCCTTAAGACTATTTAAGTTCGATAAAGAGAGGATTTATCGATTAGTCCTTAAAACTATTCACGATCAAATGATAGTTGTTAATAAAGACGACAGCCTCTATCGAGCGTAGGTCAGTAGGCCATATGGATTGGTTGTCCTTTTAACCAAGAGTGTGGAACACTGTATGACATACAGATAAGATGTAAGGGTACATCATCATTAAACATGACCAACTCCAGAGCATTCTACTATCGAGAATGTCTCTGATGGATATAGATATAAGTGTCCTTAGACCTGAGATCGCCTCAGTGACTTGCAAGCAACTCACTGTGCTTTGGTACTGGACTAACTGAATTTCTAATTCAGTGATGGAAGGCTTCTGGCACAGTCAAGTACTTGCAAAGTCAGAGTGTGATCAAGATGGGATTGACACTCCAAGAGTTGGAGAAGAATGAGTCACTGTATTTCAATTTAGCAAAATTTTGGCCAAGTAATCCATCAGATAGATTTAATATTTTGAAATACAATATGGACAATCTGATCAGAGTTGACAGTTGAACTTGAGGTATCCTATGACATTTTGTCAAGGAGATGAATTATATGAAAACTATATCCGCATGGTTCTAAGGATGTTGTTTTACACATTCGACCTATCCGACCGTCGGTACCATTGCTAGATGGTCATTTGATTGGTACAAAAATTTATTTGGTGCTATCAGCTTAGTTCAAACCTATGAGTCACACACATTAGAGTTTACGATCCGATCGGATGGTTGATCAATGATTAAAAATCATTCTAGGGTTAAACGATCAATATGATTGATATTTAACCTAGTGCAAGTGTTGTAGGAGGATCGATTCGTAATTGATTGATAATTGCTTAATTTGATTAAGTCAAAGGGCTGAATTAAGTATAATTAAATATAATTTAATTAAATTTAGTTTGGACTTGATTGGATCAAGTTCAATGATTTATTGGATAAGCCAAGTGCAAGGAAAAATTAGTCCTAGTTCAAATAGACTTGGATCAACCTAATTTCTAATTTGATTAGAAAATTAAATCATATTTAAATTTAATTTAATCTGATTAAATTAGATTTTTAATTGGGTTAAGATCTATTTTAATTAGATTGATTTGGTTTTGGTTTGATTTGGTTTGAGAAACCAAATTTAAACAAGTCATAGATTGAATCTAGTAAGACTAGATTCCACCTTGCACCACCTTAGCCCCCACACCCACTCTCTCTTATCCCACACCCACTCTCTCTTATTTTGTACAATAAAACCCTCTCTCTTAGGTCTTCATGCATGCCTAAAATTTTTCTCTCTTTCTCTCTTACATGGAATGTGGTTGTGACCAAGTCAAAGTAGGAATTAGTTTGGATTTCAAATTCTATGAGATAGAGTTGTAGGAAATCAAAACTCTTTCCTTGTGCACTGATTTTATCCAATTTTTTTTTTAAATTTTTGTGACTTTTATGGCACATAATATACACCTTTGCTGTAGTCCATGATAGAAAAAGGAAGGAGGAGATGCCCAAAGTTGGCACCCTTGTCTTGTTTTGTTTGGATAATCTTGACTAGTATTGACCTAGACAAGGACTCTTCATATCTCTCTATTTAAAATGAATTTCTTCATGAAATTTTTTGAAACATATAGAATTGAGAGACCTTTGGGCATCCAAAAATCAAAGATAAAGAGTCTTGGGTATGGAGATCTAACAGATACAAAACTAGGTATCTGGTTAGAGCAAAGAGAAGAAGAAGGGTCTTCTTTTAGAGTTGCTGTGTTCATCTCTTCCCTTCCTCCATCTATAAGTTTCTGAGAGTGTCCCATCTAAAACTTCTTCTCCTACTTCTCATCTTTGAAAATCCAAATAAAGAAGAAGGAGTATCTGATCGACCATCGAAGAAGGATCAGCACATACTAGCATACTATGCTGATTTCTTGACCAGGACTTCTGATCGTGATTCATGGGCTTGTGTGGATGACTCCTAGAGGTCGATATGTGTCGGCTCGTAACATCATCCTCAAGCTCGGATCAATAAGTTAGAATGTCTAACTTGCAAGGTAATAGATCTATTCTATTATATTTTACATACATTAGATGTAGTATAGAACATGTTGATATGATCAACATGTAGTTCTTGCTCTTTATATTTTAATTTTTGATTTAATTTTATAACTAATTATGTAATAGATCTTAGATCTAAGATTCTCTAGTTTACAAGATAAATTTTGATTTATTTTAGTCTTTCGCTGTCTGATTTTGAAAAAATTTCAAGATCTAACCTTGAAACCCTAGATCTGGTTCCATCAATTGGTATCAGAGCCTAGTTGTTTATTACATAATTATTTATATATTCTTAGATTATTCTTAGATTAGATCTAATTTATAATCTAATTTTTAAATTTAAAATTAAAATTTTTAGATCAATCACGAACTGTAGGTGTCCTGCTGTAAGGTTTATCCCTTACAATGCAAAGGTTGTCCTAGTTCATGTAGATCTATCTTTAATCATAAATTTGTTAGATATGATCTAGATTAAATTCATCATTTATTAAATTTAAAATATATTTAAATCTAAAATAAAATCTCTTTGTTAATAATTTTCATGCAAAAACCATCATATATTTGTC